>NW_020954550.1:23077519-23148652 GCF_900497805.2 Vombatus ursinus
TGTGTGTGTGTGTGTGTGTGTGTGTGTGTGTGTGTGTGTGTGTGTGTATCTGTAAGCAAGAAATGGGACAAATGGGACAAATGGGATGTTGTCCTTTAGTACTGATGTCTGGGGTGATGGTTGGCTTCCTCCCCATCCTTCACAGACCTCAGGCTCATACTCCCAAACTCCCAATGCCAAGGTACCGCTCTCTAAGGGCTGTATATCCTAGACCCTCTGGGTGATGGCCTTCACCCCCCAGTCAGTGTACCTATAGGCTGAGGTGCCCTTTAGCTGAACTTCTCCCAGACACAACTTGACTATTTAGGGTCCTGACGAGAAATGGAGTGTGAAAGAGTAGCAGTAGGATGCTTATAGCAGGAGAGGGTTCTTTCTTCTCTCTGCTGTCACCATCCTTGTCACTCTGGTAGGTGAGGAGTGATACAGGGGTTGGAGTGATGGTGAAGAAGGGTGGCAGGATGGGCTCAATAGGAGTCGGGGGTGAAGAGAGGACAGGAAAGAAAAGAATTTCTTAGCATCAAGGGAGAGGTAAAGGGCTGGATGTGTATGTCAGATATTCCCAAGTTGGGGATTCTTTCCATCTTAAACTTCTGGGAGACTGCTTGTATTTCTATATTTGGCTCAAATCCAGCTTTCATTCTAATTTCTTATTTATGTAATATATACTTTAAGGTTTGTTAAGTGTGCTATATAGATTATTTTATTTTCTGTTAACACTGAAAAACAGGAAAGGCTTTTATCTTAACAGAATCAGTTGAGCAGAAGAGTCAATTATTTTATATAATTGGGCTTAGAGCTTTTGCCTCTCAAAACAGTTTTTAAGTGAGGTTGCCATTATTCATCATAATCTTATACATAGATATTTCTCCATATATAAGCATACATAGTACAAAAGCTAATGGGCTTTAATGTTGGTGAAAAAGGAAGTTTAAAATGTCACTTTTTGTGGATGGCATGATGATTTAGTTATATAGCAGAATAGATTAAAAATATACAGAGTAATAGACACACACACGCACACACACACACGTAATACAGAGTAACACTCAAAACTGGACTGAGAGCTCACTATTTTGAAGATTTCTATTTCAGTGAATGCACTCTTGGAAGTAAAGTCATACACAATGTCATAGTTGGAAAGGAGGACCCCAGAGGCCTCTGATCCAACCCTTAGCTGAACTGGAATTCCCTTCACAAAATCCCCAACAAGTGTCCTTTCATCCTTCTTTTGAAGATCTCTAGCACAGGGGAACCCACTACCTCCTGGACCAGCCCTTTTCACTTTTGGAAAGCTCTAAACTTATACCATGGTTCCTACTTCTGCCCTATGAGGACAAGCTGGACAAGTCCACGTTCCATGTGGTATTGGTTCAAATAGTTGACGACAACTGTCATATCACAGAATCATGGAATGTCAGATTTGGAAGGACCCTGAGACTGGCTATCCTGCAATTAAAAACACATGGTCTCCCTCATCTTTTCAGACATATAGTATGTACTCTAAATCTGGGACCTTATAATTTTGACTGTAACAACGATTTAGATTTATATAATGTTTCATTTACCATATTTTTATTCCCAAGAATCCTAAGTTGTAGGCAATACAGATGAAGGAAGGGGAGGCTTAGAAAAGCTCTGCGTTTTTTTGGTTTTTTTTTTTTGGTGGTCATGGCGAAACTTTAAGGTACCATAGTCTTCTGACCTCAAGCCCAGTTTTCTTTCCACCGTACCCCACTCTGGCCTCATTATAACAATGCTTTATTCTTGTATATAGGACTTTGCAGTTTTCCAAAGGCTTTCATATACATTATTTGATCCTTAAAACAATCTTATAAGGTATATAGGGAAGGTATTATTGTTTTTACTTTTAAAAAAATGTTTCCAGATGAGGAGATTAGAGCTTGGAGGGTTTGTAATTTGCTTGAGATCATATGGATGTGTCAGAGCTATGACTAGGAGTGAGGTTTTCTAGTTCTATGATCTTCTTCATAAACATGAAAATTTATCATGGGGGAGGGGCAGTTGCTCTACTTTTATTATGCTGTTTAAAAAAATTAACATTCTTAATGAGCAGAAGGAAGCCATGTTGAAATGAGTGTTACTTTGAGTAATTCTCAAGAGGAAAAACTGTCAGTGTTTTACATTCACTGAGATAGAAATCTTCAAAATAGCGAGCTCTTAGTCCAGTTTTGAGTGTTACTCTGTATTTTTAGATGTGTGTGTGTATGTGTGTATGTGTATGTGTGTATTACTCTGTATATTTTTAATCTGGTCTAGTATGTGACAATGACAATTTTAACTTAAACATTTTTGAGATTAAAAACATATTAAGAATAAATGTAACTTGTTTAAACATTTAGTTCAGATTTTAGTGTTATAGTTTGATTGAATTCATAACAAATGGCATTTTATAACGTATAGCAATCATGCCAGTTGGCACAGGCTTATAACCTAGACATAAGGCCTTAAGGAAATCAGGCTACTTGCAGCTTCAGTAAGAGCAGTAAATAAAAATCATATGCCCCATTTTTTGATGTAAAGTGTTTGCAATTCCAGAAAATTTAACATGAATATATCAAGAGCAATGGAAAGAATGCTTAATAGGAGTCAGCAGAGACCTGGGTTTGAATTACTTATCTGACAACTGTGTGACCATGGCCTTAACTTGTCTGACTGTATTTCCCCATCTGTAAAATGAGAGTCATAATTCTGTCATAACTATTTCAGAAGGTTGCTGTGAGGATCAAGTGAAATAAATAATATAAAATACTTTTATAAACCTTAAATTGATGTATAAATGTCAACTTATTCTTATTAGGGAAATTATTCTTTAGAAATTAAATGAGTGACTAAAAGCGATTCCATTTACTCCTTTCAAGGTATAGTTATACAAATATTATGTCAGATGACTGAAGCAGAAGAATATCACGTTTCAGGAAATTCCAAAGAAGCAGGAATTGTAATCATGATTTCAGATAAGGCAATAATAAAATTGATGCTTAAAGGCACTGCAGACAGTTAGACAATATCATTGTTAAATGTACACGTACCAAAAAAAAAAGGCAAGCTGAATTGCAAAAAAACTCAAAAAACAAAACAAAACAAAACAAAAAACCAAACCAAACCCAAAAAACATTCTGATACAAACACAGTAATCACAGGAGACTTTAGTACTTCTCTATCAGATCTGGATAAACACAATTGAAAGATAAGGAAAACATATAGTTCAATAGACTTTATGAAAAAGTAGTTTGAAAAGACAGCAGTTTCTGAATGGGACCATTAAAGAATTTGTTCTCAGGGATATTAAAGAACATGTCTTTAAAAAAAGCCATCACTTGAGAGGACATAAAACTGTGAAAAGGCAGAAATAATAAATTCAAAAAGGTTTAAAAAGGTTAAACCATATTGCAAAAAAAGGTAGTCAATAAAGTAAATGTAAACAAAAGATAACAGACATAGGTAATGACACCCTGAGTATTGACTGGATCAAAAGACACATCATAGGAATAATAAATCATTGTGTTAAACAGAATGAGGATAGTAAAACTATGTACCAAAATGTATGAAATATAACTAAAACGTACTTTAAGTCAAAATTTCTCTTTCTGAAAACATATTGACAAAATATAAAAAGAAAAGTTTGATAAACAGAGCATACTTTTTAAAAATCCCCAGAAAATCAAATCAGCACTCTCAAAACAAGTACAAAAAAGGGAATCTTGTAAGTTAAGGAACTAGATAAAAAGCATAGACTATATAACTAATAAAGACTATTAAAATAACATAACAAAGAGGGTTTTTTTTAAAAAAGACTAATAAAAGGAATAAATCACTACCCTACCTTGAGTTTAAAAAAAAAAGGAGAAAATTAAATTACCAAAATAAAATGAAAAAGGTGATGGAAAAGAAATAGAGAATTTTTAGAAACTGTAATATATGCAATTATATGACAATAAAACTGATAATGTGAAGGTAGTGGATGGTTAAATATAAAAAGGAAAAAAAAACCTAACAAAAAGAGAACTGGAAATTTTAAACAGTCCAATCTCAGAAAAATTAAGTAAAACATGAATTAACTACAAAGAAAAAACTCCGATCCTTATGGATTTACAGGTGAATTCTGACAAATGTTTAAACAATATTTTTTACTTAACACTACAAAAATTACTCCCCAAAATAGAGAAAACAGTTTCCCAATAACTCCTTTTATGAGGCTATATGATCCTGATACTCTAAATTGTGATAGACAAAACCGAGAAACAGAATTATAGACTAGTGAATGTTGATGGAAGCACTTGAAAATACAATCTTAGCAAAGAGATTAGAACTCTTATCTGTCTCTCCCTGTTTTCCTTCTTTTCTCCTGTTTTCCCTTCCTCCAGTGTAATTATTTATTATGATCAATTTGGATTCTTAACAGTGATGCAAGAAATAATTTAAAAATAATGGAAACAGCATAATTAACTATAAATAACAAAAGCATGTAATCCTCTGGCCAAAGAACCTGTCATTCCTATATTTTTTGCTGTGGTGCTCCGGGAAGCTTTAATCCCATTTTCTAATGCTAGTAAGGAGGTGGTTATTTAGCCAGCTAGTAGCTAATTTCCTATATCTTATTTTCACAGGCAAGGTGCTCACCTTAAACAGGCAATAATGATGAAAGTGCCACCTATTCCCTTACATCCTTTTATTTTCTGTCCAGGACTTCATACCCCTAGAAATTTTTTAGGAACAACAGAGCATTGCCTTTTAAATTTTTTGTCACAGCCATTTCAGATCCTTCCCCATCTCCTGGATTCAACCCTCCCTTGTTGTAAAGAAGAAAGGAAGGAAGGAAGGAAGAAAATGCTTTTATTAAGCACCTACTGTGTGTGCCAGGCAGCAAAACAATTAAGCAAAAATATCCATCACAGAGACCACATTTGACAGTATATATGATTGTTTGTGTAGTAGTTCTCCAGTTCTCTGCCATGAGGGTTAAGATCCTTTCGTTATCTGATCTCCTGGACTTTGTTTTAACTTCTGGTTAGTTATCCTTTCATTTACATATTTTATATTATTGTAGTCATTGTAGATATTGCTCTTGTTTCTGGTTGGGTTGTTCTGCAACACTTCATATAGATCTTCCCATATTTCTCTGAAATCCTCACGTTTTTCATTACTTTCTGCATAATAATATGCCACTATATTTGTATTTCATAGATTTTTCGTCATTTTCCAATTAATGGGTTCCACTTTGTTTTCCATTTCTTTGCTACTAAAAATGGTTTATATTAGTTTCTGTTGGACCTATGTTAATTTCTTTGACATTCTCGGGGTATTTTGCCAGTACTGGGATTGGAGGGTCAAAGGTATGGTTTAGCCATTTTTCTTGCATAATTCTAAGTTCTCGAACAGGTTGACCACTTCACCATTCTGCCGACAATGTACTGTTGTGTCTGTCTTCTTATAGCCCTCCCAAACTAGTATTCTGTATTTTTTGTTGTATCTGCCAATTTGCATGGTGTGAGGTGAAGTCTGGATTGTTTTAATTTGTATTTCTTTTTGGATTTCTAGCCTGTTTTCAAATGATCATTTATCATTTGAGCTTTTCTTTGAAAACTGCTTTATCTCCCTTGAATAATTACATGGGGACTATCTCCTGGTGTTCCATATTTGTGTCAATTTTGTATATATTTTGATTATTAGACTTTTATTGGGACATTTGATACAAATATTGTTCCCACTTAATAATTTCACTTTTAGTTCTATTTTTATTTAATTTTTTTCTAGTTCTATTTTTATTGATATTATTAATGCAAAAGCCTTTTAATTTTATGTAGTTGAAATTGTCTGTTTTATCTTTTATGATCTCCTCTATCTCGTTTCCAAGAGATTCTTTCTAGGTTCCTTTTGGCAGTGTGGATCACCAGCACTGAATGATTATCATCAAGTTTGACAGGTCTCAAGAGGCTCACTACTACATCTCAGATGCACAACCCAGGAAGATAGCCCACCTACAGACTGTTCATATTGGGTCAAAGTATGACCATTTCCATTACTCTCAGTGGAGATTCCCCTAGCACCACCACTTACCTCTTCTTCCTAGGGCTTATACCAGATGCTGTGACTGTTGGTGGCATCTGTGATTCTGCCTTTACTTACCATGGGACACAAGTAGTAGGTGACTTCTGCTCAGATGGTCCAGGCCTTTCCTCGGTGGGAAGAAGGTCATATCTGTTATCTATCTCAAAGTTCTTTCCCTTCTTCTTTCTTTCCTTCTCTGTTCACATTATTCTCTCTTCCAACCTCTTAACCTTCATACCCCAGGTTGGATCCCTCTTTGTTTCCTTATAGCCTTTTTACCTCTTGTTTTCTTTGTAACCTTTTCTTCCATCTTCTTAGAGAATATGTTATCTGCCTTGTTAAGCGATAGTAAGAGAGGTAGCATTTTATTCCTCTTACCTTCTCTTCTGATGGAAAAAACAATTTTCACTTAGTGTGGAAATGCTTGTTAATTGCCTTTGGTAGGAACACAAATATGGTGCTGTGTTGGCAAGTTACTTAATACCCTCCAAACCTGGCCAAATCTAGAGACTTAGTTGTTATTTGTGGTCTTAAATCTAAAGCTAAAAATCCATTATACTTATTTGTATAAAATAAGACCTTACTAATTTAGTATATGTAGCGATTATTGAATGCAACTTTTGGACATTGTGGAAAAAAGGTTTGCTAGGCAATTGAGCAGTCTAAATAATTTGAGAAGGTATCTGTGAAGGGAGCAAACGATTTTCAAGTGCTTTAGAAATACCCATTTCTCTTTAATTCATCTTATTAATGTATGTCTTTTTGCTAAAGCAAGAATCTTATCTATTTGCTAGAATTTTGCTAGCCCATTTCTAGTTGCTGTTTGTGTATCAAAATAATTAAATTATATTTCTTCTCAAATATTAAGTAAATTTTTTTGCCCAGCTAATTATCTTAGAGCTCATTGGAATTTAACATATATATTCTTTAATGATTTTTCTCCCAATAAGGCAAAAGAAATGTTATAGAGGTCTCACTTGAATCCGAGCATCCAGCTCTCAGATTAAATACTGGTGATAAAAAATGTCATTCATCTCCCTGATTATTTTCTAGACTTTTGGGGCTTCAGTTAATTGTTCCACTAAAATTAATAAATGGTGATGCTGTTCAGATTGAGTGAGTTCATAATGGATGCGTTCTGCAGACAATTTTGCCTAAGATGCAGCTATTACTTTGGTAGGCAGATTTACCTGGTCCATCTACTAAAATATTACTATTAGCCATGTAGTACTCTTAGAATTTGTTCACAGCCTTTTTCAGAGGGAGAGAGGGTAGAGGTTAATGAGGAAGGTATGGAGCTATGATAGAGAGGATATTATCTCTGTCATGCATTTTAAAATGAATTACAGTATTCTAAATAAGAGATACATAAAAGTATCCATCTCCCCAAATTGAAAACTGTTCTGTGAACAAAATTTGTTAGTAATACTGTGTTACTACCTTCTTGATTCATTTTACAAGTACACTAATTGGAATTTAATGTTGATTAGGATTAAAGAATAGTAGTGTGCCTTGATTTTAAATGGACAGTAAAAGTACAATTTTAGTGGCTACCCTTTTGTTTTTAGTCTGGTATGGGAATCAGGACAACACAGATGGGAAAATGTTGATGGGAAAAATAAATGGGAGGGAACGGAGACATTGTGCACTATAGGCCTTAGACAGTGCCCTTTCATTTAAAATTGCTCTTTAACAGCTTGTGGGCAACGTAGTTATTCCACTAGATGTGAAATCCTATTGCACAGTATTTATAATGGGAAGTCATGTCATTACCATGAATTTTTAGGCTATTTCTTACTTTGACCTTTATTATGTTTGAATTTGTGACCTCTATACTGGTTTTAAAAAATATTTTTTTTTAATGTTAGGGTGTCGACCAAAAAGAAATTCCTTCCTATGCTACCAGGGAGTGGTGCAAAACACATTTATGCGGCTCTATCACTTTTTTTTTCCTGAACTTCCTTATAGATAAACAAAGAAGCTGTGGGTTCATGAGACAGATGGGTTGGGGTATTTTAGTGCCTCTTTCTAGTGTCATTGAAATGAAAAGTTTTGCTCAATTCTTGTTATAGCCTTCCTTTCTTTTTCTTCCTTTGTTTTCTAAAGCCATTATCTCTTTGAGGTAAGGAGCCTGTGAAATTTGATATTTCATCAGCAGTTTTCAATCAGATTAGCCTCATTTTCTAGTATGAATTGCAAATGGAAAATCTTTTTGGAGAGCAATGTAAGGTAATATAGACAAGGAGAGTAATAAACAACATTCATATCATTTGATTCAGTAATCTGGTTATTGGGAATATGCCCTAAACATTTTCATAAAAGAAAAAAGAAAAGACCTTCAAATATATTTGTAGGCAAATGTAATGCCAAAGAAATAGAAACAACTCAGGTGTCTAATAGGACATCATCTATGTAGTTTATTTATACAATGGGATGCTGTCATGCAATTGAAAATATGATGCAATTCAAATATGATGAATATGAATTTTGAAGGATCTTTATGAAGTAATGCAAACTCTAGACCCAACAAGAAGAACATATATAGTGATTACCACTATGTTAAAGAAAAACTTTATATACAGAGAGGAATAGACAGGAGGGAATAGACAGAGACACGAAAGGGATGAATAAGCTCTTGTAGGCATGAGGTATTTGGAATCCATTGAGAATATAGTTATAAACACGTAGTTTTGTTAAGTGCATTGTTTTCTGTGTGTATGGGGAGGGGTATGGAGAGGCAGAAGAGGGAGGTGGAAACCAGATCTGTATAGAGTTCTTTCAGTGAAGAACTTCTGTCAAAACCTCTCAGCATCATCTCTGCAATGACCAGTCTTAGAGAGTTGCCCAGGGACTTTGAGAGGTGACTGACTTCCCCACAATTGAAGGTACAATTTAGACTTGTCTTTGCTTTCCTCTCTCCTTCTCTTCTCTTATCTCTCCTCTCCTCTCCTTTTTTAAAATAAATACTTGATTGACTCATGATGGTCTCTATCCTGGCCAACTCTCTATCTAGACCATTACACTCATTAATTATTTAATTAAGAGAATAAGTGGATAAGCTTTGTAGGCCTAAGCTAGCCCTGTGCTAGTGCCTAACACAATGCTTGGTGCATAGTTGGTTCTTAATAAGTGGTTATTGACTGATTGGGGTAAAATATAGATAAGATAATTTTTTAAAAGAAATCCTTAAAAGTCTCAGAATTTTAGGATTTAAAGAAATCTTAAAAGATCACTAGACCTACCACTTATTTTATAGATCATAAAGTTGAGGCCCAGAAGAGTTACCCACAGTCATATATGTATAAGTAGTATTAGAACCTGTACTCTGTCTACACTCCCACAATTTTTCCTGCATAATATGGTAGCAGTAAGGATAGAAATGATTGTATGGGTGCTTGAGGTATTTGAAGATAGCCTTTAATAGGACCTTGTAACTAATTAGATAAGGGAGGTGAGAGAGAGAGAAAAATAAGGTTGGAAGTGTAAAACAGGCACTTTTGGTTTTTTTTTTTTTGAAATTAGACTTGGTCTCATGGTCTGAAATGGGAAAGTTGAGTCAGGAAACTCTTGACATTTCATTCATTTCAAAAATGAAATCTGGAAAACTTCCAATAAGGTAGAAGAGGGAAAAATGTCTATGGTGTTTAATAAAACTACATGGGGGAACTCACTGATGAATTCTCCTTTTAAAAGAACAAATGATGGAATCCAGGACTTACAACTGAAGATGATAAGATTTAGAAAAGATTTAGGAAAGAACTCTAGACGTTATCTCATCTAAATTCATCTTTTATAGAAGAAGAAAAAGAGATCTAGAATTTTTGTGACTTTCTCTAATACCAAATCCAGCGTTCTGTTACCATTAACCAAAAATGAAAGTGGTTCCCTCTGGTACAAAAAAGTATCAGGAAGACTTACATTCATTGTGAGATTTGCAGAAAATCCCAAGGACAAGAGGAAGGACTTTGTAAAATCAAGTTGTGGTAAAGGAATTCCACCATTAGTTACACTAATGTTGTGTGAATGAAATTGTGAATTGGTCTTACCATTCTGGAAAGCATTTTGGAATTATTCAAAGAAAATGACTAATATGTCCATATCTTTTGACTTGGAGATCCCAGTGCTAGGCAAGTTAATGATAATAAGAAAGTCCCTATACACGCATTTTTTTTTTGCAGCACTTTTTGCAGTTGGAAAGAATTATAAACAAGGTAGATAGCCATGGATTGGGTAATAGCTAAATAAACTGTAGTGTGTAAATGTAATGATATATCACCACATTGTAAGAAACAGTGGCTATGATGAACAGAAAAGCATGGGAAGATTCCAAGGGAAAACAATATACACGATTACAAAAATGTAAATGTTAACAGCAACAACAACAAAAGAATAGAAAACTGAATGCTGAGGCATTATAATGACCAAAGAAATCTAAGAAGGCATTTCCCTTCATTTTTGGCAGAGTTATGGAACACTGAATGTAATATCAGACTTTTTTGAGGTGCACGTAAGTTTGACCTAGCTATATTTCAATCCTTTTTTTCTGTTGTTATTTAAGGCTTGCTTTCTGATGTGGGAAGAATATGTTGGGAAATAATAAAGATGACAGATTTTTTTTTTAAAGAAACATGAACAAGGCAATAGCACCAATTCTTGTGGGAGATAGGATGATAATAAGTGACAAATTTTGCTTGTTGTCTTCATCAGGGAGAATGATATTAAAATTGGAATGGATGGACTAAAGTGGACAAAATGGACATTTGGGAGTCAGATTGGTAGATTAGAAAGGGTGTTGAATTTGACAGCAAAGGCCCTCAGTTAGAATCCTCTTCCTGACAGTTGCTGCCTGTGTTTCTTTGGGTTAGTCACTAACCTCTCCGAGCTTCCTTTGGTCTAAGTCATCTTGAAAATGAGAGTGTTGGACTTGACTTTTAGGTATAAATCTATAACTCTGTGAAGTAAAACAACTATTAAAATGAATGAGATCATAAGGAAATACCTAGTTGCTGTTAGTAATTCTAGGTCACCTAGCCTGGAAGAATTACATGTAATGTTGCGGAGAAACTGGCAGATGTCCTTGTTTAACCATTATTGTTGATTTTTGAGTTATTGTGGAGATTATCTTATTTGGTCCGAAGGACCAAAGAGTTAGGATCAATTGATAGCAGCTATAGGAAGGAATATTTTAGCTCAGCATAAGGAAATGTTTCTTGACAAATAGGAAAAGAATTTAATCAGAGTGGGTGTTCCCTCCAATGACAAAGTGCCATCATTCAAGCCTGAGAAGATGCTTTGGGAAGTAGTATTTATGAATTGTTAATGTTAAGGTTCGTAGTAAGAGTGTTTTTGAGCTGAGCTGTGGGCGGGTTATCAGAAAAAAGATATTCCAGGCGTTTTCTCCAAGAACTTGGGAGACTTTTGTGCTGTGGTTGGTTTCGACTCTACAGCATCATGCCTCCCCCAGGATAAACTCATCACTTGAAATCTCAGCTTCATGGAGATTGATGCAACTTTGACAAGCAGCACTTTTTCACTATCCTCAGTTATTTCTCCTCTCTGATGGGAGGGTGGAGGGCAGAGCAATGTTTTTGTTCAGTCATTTCAGTCATGTCAGACTCTTCCTGACTGCATTTGGGGTCTTGGCAAACATTCTGGAGTGGTTGCCATTTTCTTCTCCAGCTCATTTTACAGATGAGGAAACTGAGGCAAACAGGGTTAAGTGACTTGTGCAGGGTCCTACAGCCAGTAAGTGTCTGAGGCAGATTTGAACTCGGGAAAATGACTCTTCCTTACTCCAGGTTCGGCACTTTATCTGCTGGGCCACCTAGCTGCCCATTTATTATTATTATTATTATTTCAACAAGTATTTCCCACCCCCTGGTAATCATTGGGTCTGTGTATACCTCAGCTTGGAAAACTGTGCTATAGAATTTGTAGTAGTGTGAGGTAGAGAATTATGCTATTTTAGCAGTTTGTAATATCATTTGGGTTAGGAAACAATGACATTAAAATAATTTTTCATCCTTTTTGGAAGTATTATTGATTTTTAATTTTGTAGCAGCCTCCCCATGCCACCATTCAGTTCCAGCTTTTCTAGTCTTCCACTCTCTTCCACTCCATGCCTTGTGTGACCCCAACGTAACAACCTGATTGGTAGATCTAGAAGGCAACACTCCATCTTCCCTCTGGGTGTCTTTGCACTGGCTGCCCCTCTTGTCTTCAGTGCCCTTCCTCCCCACCTCTGACTCTGACATCCTGACTTCTTTTAAGAGTCAACTACAATGAGTCTCTTCTTTTTCTTCAGGAGACTTATTGGTCCTGTAGTTACTTGAGCATTTCTCCCCAGTTACTTACCTTCTGCTGTAGATGTATCTTGTGTACAACTATTTATTTATATAAGCCCTTAGGTGGCACAGTGGATGGAGTGCTGAGCCTGAAGTCAGGAAAACTTCTTCCTGAGTTCAAATCTGATCTCAGACACATACTAGTTATGTGACCTAGTCAAGTCCCTAACCCTGTTTGCCTCAGTTTCCTCATCTATAAAATTGAGTTGGAGAAGGAAATGGCGAATCACTGCAGTATCTTTGTCAAGAAAACCCCAAACAGGGTCGTGAAGAGTTGGACACAACTGAAAACAACTGGATAATAAATTTGTTTAAATATTGTCTTCCCCATTAGTATGTAAGTTCCTTGTTTGCAGGGACTTTCATTGCATTCCCAGCAATTAGCACATAATAGTGCACATATAAAGCACTTAATAAATGATCATTGAGGGGGCAGAGCCAAGACGGCGGAGGTAAAGCAGTGACTGTCTTGAGCTCTCTCCCAAAGCCCTCCAAATACCTAAAAAAAAATGGCTCTAAACAAATTCTAAAGCAGCAGAATCCACAAAAAGACAGAGTGAATCAAATTTCCAGCCAAAGACAGCCTGGATGGTTGATGAGAAAGGGGCAAAAAGAGTCAGACTATATTATCTTACTTTGGTGACAAAGAAGATCAAAACATACAACCAGGAGAAGAGAACAAAGCCAAAGCTCCTACATCCAAAGCCTCTAAGAAAAATATGAATCAGTGCCAGGCCTTGGAAGAGCTCAAAAGAGATTTTGAGAAGCAAGTAAGAGAAGTAGAGGAAAAACTGAGAGTGATGCAAGAAAATCATGAAAAACAAGTCAATAGCTTGCTAAAGGAGAGCCAAAAAAATACTGAAGAAAATAACACCTTAAAAAATAGCCTAACCCAAATGGCAAAAGAGGTCCAAAAAGCCAATGAAAAGAAGAATGCCCTAAAGAGCAAAATTGGCCAAATGGAAAAGGAAGTCCAAAAGATTACTGAAGAAAACACTTCCTTAACAATTAGAATAGAGCAATTGGAAGCTAGTGACTTTATGAGAAATCAAGACACTGTAAAACAAATCCAAAAGAATGAAAAATTAGAAAACAGTGTGAAATATCTCACTGGAAAAACAACTGACCTGGAAAATAGATCCAGGAGAGAGAATTTAAAAATTATTGGACTATCTGAAAGCTATGATCAAAAAAAGAGCATAGACATCATCTTTCAAGAAATTATCAAGGAAAACTGTCCTGATATCTTAGAACCAGAGGGCAAAATAGAAATTGAAAGAATCCCCCGATCTCCTCCTGAAAGAGATCCCCAAAGGAAAACTCCTAGGAATATTGTAGCCAAATTCCAGAGTTCCCAGGTCAAGGAGAAAATATTAAAAGCAGCCAGAAAGAAACAATTCAAGTGTTGTGGAAACACAATCAGGATAACACAAGATTTAGCTGCTTCTACATTAAGGGACCGCAGGGCATGGAATATAATATTCCGGAGGGCAAAGGAGATAGGGTTACAACCAAGAATCACCTACCCAGCAAAACTGAGTATAATCCTGCAGGGGAAGAAATGGTCATTCAGTAAAGTAGAGGACTTTCAAGCATTCTTGATGAAAAGACCAGAGTTGAATAGAAAATTTGATTTTCAAATGCAAGACTCTAGGGGAACATGAAAAGGTAAACAGGAAAGAGAAAATCATAAGACACTTATTAAGGTTGAACTGTTTACATTCCTGCATGGAAAGATGATATTTGTAACTCATGAGACCTTTGTCAGTATTAGGGTAGTTGGAGGGGAAAGAATTATATGTACGTATATATAGATATAGATAGATAGAGGGCACAGGGTGAGTTGAAAATGAAGGGGTCATATCTGGAGAATAAAATTAAGGGGTGAGAGAGGAATATACTAGGAGAAGGAGAAAGGGAGAGGTAGAATGGGGTAAATTATCCTACCAAAAAAAAAGCAGAAAAGAAAAGGCTCTTACAATGGAGGGGAAAAGGGGGAAGGTGAGAGGGAATGAGTGAATCTTATTCTCATAGGATTTGACTTGAGGGAATAATATACACACTCAGTTGGGTGTGGAAATCTGTCTTACCCTACAGGAAAATGGGGGGAAGGGGACAAGAGAATAGGGGAGTGATAGAGAGGAGGGCAGATTGGGAAAGGGAGTAATCAGAAGCAAATACTTCTGAGGAGGGACAGGGTCAAAAGAAATAATAGAATAAATGGGGGGGGGCAGGATAGGATTAAGGGAAATAGTTAGTTTTTCACGGTCTGTCTACTATGGAAGTGTTTTGCATAACTGCACATGTATAACCTATATTGAGTTGCTTGCCTTTTCAATGAGGGTGGGTGGGGAAGGGAGGAAGGGAGAAAATTTGGAACCCGAAGTTTTAAAAACACATGTTTAAAAAAAAGTTTTCACATACAACTGGGAAATAAGAAATACAGGAAATGGGGTACAGAAATCCATCCTGCCCTACAGGAAAATTGAAGGGAAAGGGGATAAGAGAAGGGGGGGAGAGATAGAAGGGAAGGCAGACTAGGGGAAGGGGTATTTAGAATGCATGCCATCTTGGGGCGGGGGGAGGGGTGAGATGGAGTGAAAATTTGGAACTCAAAATCTTGTGGAAGTAAATGTTGAAAACAAAAAAATAAATAAAAAAATTACCATTAAAAATGATCATTGATTAAAAACCCTTTTAATAGAATAAAAGCATTGAAATCTATATTTTCATCTGAGGTTCAAAGCTTCTCTGGAATTTAGTTGGCATGATTATTGTCAATTAATTATTTCAATAATTCACTAAATCTCAAAAAAGGGAAGTTTTGTGTCATCATTTTTGCTCATATTCTCTGCTTTACTTTACTGTTTGCCTGGGAAGAAACAGGCCCTTGCAAAGGTGGTGAATATATTTAAAATGATTTTTAGGGCACTAAATGGGAATTCCATTCTTTGATTGGGAAACTAAAAAGGATTCCAGCAGAAGGAAGCAGGACTTTGAAAATCACAGTTAATGATAATTGAAAGCAGTGGTTTTTAAATAGACTTAAGAATTTTAGCTTAAAGTGTTTTGATTCTTTTCTCCTAGATCCCTTAAGGAACAGAAACACTATTTTTAAGATGGGCATTTCAGCATCAGCATGCGCTGTAAGTTTGTAAAATGTAAAGAAAATTACAATTTTATGTTTGTATGATGTAAACAAAATTTGTAAGCACTATATAGCATAGTATGTATTTTCAGTAAATTGATGTATAAATAAAACTTCTTTACCCCACTCTATCTTTTGCAAAAAGTATTTCCAGTTTAATCCAAACTGTCTAAGGTAGTTGAACTTTGAGCTGGTAATATCAGGCAAGAATCACAAGGTGCATAATTCTGCTTTGGTTACAACTTTTTCCCTTAAGTTTGGAAAAGTGCGCTACTTAGTGGCTATACTTAGGTATTGCCACTGGCTTTTAGACATTTCAAACTCAATGATTGTAGATAGGAAAGTAGGGACATTAAGTTAATAATCCATTGGAAAAATGTTGCATTTTATGGGCTATGCTACTGAACGTTTAGATGTAAACTAAAAAGCAAGAAACATTGTTCTGACCAGTACCGTGATGGTACTTTATGCCATTTTAATGGATTTTCATAATTTTCAACTTTCTAAGTTTATAAATAAAAAGCTGAGTTACAGTAAGTTTAAATGTTTCTGTTTAAAAATATTTCATTAATATTTTTAAAAAATCTTTTAGTTCCTTATAACTTCTTCTCTTCCTCCCCACATACCACCCTCCATTGTAACTAATAAATATGGTTAAGCAAAACAAAGAAATAGTCCGTGTCTGAAAATGTATGTCTCCTTTTGCACCTATGTTCTAGCACTTATGTTTTGAGAAGTGGGAAGTTTGCTTCAGTGGGAGGCCCCTGTAGTCTTCATTGGTCACTTCATTCATCCGTGTTCTGAGGTATTTTAGTGTTATTTTTCTTTTCGTTATTGTGATCGTCAGGTAAATTGTTCTGGTTCTGTGTATTTCACATCAGGTATCATCATGCAAGTATTTCAGAGTTTCTTGGAATTCCTCATCCATCATTTCTTAATGTTGCAATAATATTGCATTACATGTACAGCAAGAAGAAACAACAAAATAATAAACTATGTATATACATAGTTTGTTAGCAATTTCCCAATCAATAGGTACCCAGCTTTCTGTCTCTTTATCACTGCTGCTGTAAACTTTTTTGCATAGAGGGGATCTTTTCCTCTATTTATGACCTCCTTGGGTACATAGCTAGCCGTGGTATGTTATCATTAGGTAAAAGGATACATAGAATACAGCCAAGTCAGCTCACGAACCATTTATTAAGCACCTTATCACTATGCTAAGTGCTGGTGTGGTGGTATGCAGCTGGTCCAGTACAGTGACTTATTTACTAAAATTCCAAAATGTTTTCCAGAAAAGTCAGATAAGTTCAGAGCTCCAGTAGCAGTGCATAAGTGTGCCCATAGCCCTTTCAACATTTATCTTTTCTGTCTTGTGTTTAAGTGATGTTCTCAAAGCAACAAAGCTAACTAGTGATAAAGGCCAAAAGAAGAACCTGGTATATCTTTTTTAATACAAAATACAGCTTTCCTCATCTAAGTGGCAAGACAAAAGTCAGGACAAATGGCAATGACCGAGGATAAAGTGGATGACCTTGGTGCTGTCTCTGGAAGAGAGAGTGAGGCTGATGCCTTTGTGCAACTCTGCCTCACTTAAATCCAATTTAAGTCATCAAGTCAAGACACCATCCATCCTGTCATTGATCAAAAATGAAGGATGAACAACAGCAATATGACTTTTCTACAAATTGCAAGCTTTTGCTTAATGAATGACTACTTTATTACTGGAGTTAGAGTACTCTTTCATTTTTCTTTTCTGGGCTAATTTCTAAGAGTTTACCAATTAAAAACCTTTACAGTAAGTACGAAGTGCTTTGAAATTGGGAAAAATTATGAATTTAGAAAATGTCCAAGCATTTAAAAAGTAAATACTTTGGCAGCAATGTATGTTTATTTAAAGAACTATCTACACATGTATTTACGCATTTACCAAGTATTTAAGAATAAAGAACCATTTTTTGTATATGTATATATGTATATAAATACACACATACCTAATGTATATACGTACATATATACATAAAATATGTATATATAAAATATGCACATATATGATACATGTTTAATAAAACAATCATTCTTAAAGAATTATTGATTATGATCATAACTAGAACACAATTGTAAAAAAGTTGAAAATAGTATCATGTATTTGCTTAAATGTTTCCACTATTAACAGCCAGAAGTTTTCAATAAATAAAGACACAAGAATACTTTCTATAGGAGCACTTTCGTTTGTTTCCTTATCTAAATATCATCCTCATGATTTTTAACCACAAAAGACTACTGTCATCCAAACTTTCTAATTTATTTATCTACTTAATATTTAATTAATTTGCCTGATAAGTAGCTATTGGATCTCTTAAACAACTTTTTAGAATTTTTTTTTCACAATTTAAAAATATTACCAATATTTTATCATGGAACTACATATTGTGAATGTTTCTTGGATTTTACTTGCTTCTTAAATATTTGCTTGCAATTATATTTTTAATAGGTATTTTGTAAAACATAGAGTTTCAGAAAGTTAAGCTATTTGCAATTTTTTTTTTTAATGTCAAGCAGTCTGTACCTTCAGGTGTACACTACACAGGTATAATCTGTATATTAAATGGAATGTGTTCTTCACAAACACCTGAATTCTACCAACTGGTCCTGCTCAAAAGGTCCTAAATGTCTCTATTAGCAATGTCATACTAAGCTAACTCTTGTTTAGATGGGACTATTTTTACAGTGCCTATTAATCCTAGTGCTGCACTGATGTTTATAATAGTGAAGCTCTTGAGAAATTCATATAGAACTGTATGTACTTTTAACTCTTTTCTTTAAGAGATTTTATTCTGTGCCAAGACTGTCTGGGATGCAGAGGAACTGTCTACTTTTTAATAGCTAAAAGACACAGAAAATCTGTACTCAGAATTAACATCAAATAAGAGATAAGAATAATTAAATCTTCAGATGAGCTTTCAGTCTACATGAAAAAGTTAGTTTCTGTAGTCTGCAAAAAGATTTCAGTACCTTACTGAATGCTGTACTGAAAAAATTTTAAGTCTTGATAAAAATAAAATTGCATTGATGGCTACAGCTTCTCTTCTTTAGTAGGGAATTGAACTTCCAATCGACGGAGTATGGGCACATTTCTTATCCATTTAAATGGCAGTTTTCATGGATTTCTAGATAGGTAGCACCCACAAAAGCTAATGGGTTTTCCCAGCATTACCTCCCTATTGTTCTGGAAATGGTGCTGGAGAATTTACTTCTCTACTTCAATGATGCAACTACCATGGGAACCCAGTACTGCAGCAGCTTCCTTTGCCTTGAACCTTTTCTCTGCAGTCGATACTGGTGCCTGTTTCAGTCTCCAGTTCTTTTCCTTTGAGGATTACAGAAACCACCTACGTGGCACACTTTTAAGGGTCCACAGCAGCTGCTGGATGCCCTCCAAACAACTGGTCAGCCTTCTGGACCTCACCTGCTTCAGATGTTCCTATGACTACTAGACTACTTTAGTGGATTAGTGAAGGGTGGTTGGGTCTGATATCTGAAAATGAAAGAATGATAGTTGTGTAGAGTTTGATATGTCAGATTTAATATCTTGCTCTGATCCTTCTTCCTGGAGTGGTGTATTGACCCACGGCTCCTGGCAGGACCTGCAAAGCTGGAAAGCCATTGAAGCTAAGGACTTATCCCTAAGAGTGGAAAGCTAGTTGAGTTGAGAGAGGCTTATTACCAGAGGTTTACTTTTTTAGAGGGTGGAGGAAGATGCAGCAATCCATTTGATTAGAATATAAGCTTCTTTAGGAGAGAGACATTTTCCACCTGTATTTTCCAAGTACCCAGACACAATGAGCCCTTAATATTTGTTGAGTTGATTCAAGTTGGATTGAATTAGATCAATTTCTGTGGCATGAGATGGGGATCATTGAAGGGATGAAAGCTCAAGTCCTTGAAGTGTTGAAGTTATTGATTTGAAGAAATGAATAGATAGTGAATTAATTTAAGATTATTTTCAATTAGCATTCTTTAGAAGGCAAGAATATAAACTATCTAATTCATATTTGGTTGTTTTTTAAGACTGGCTGGATATGGTTTCACTTAAATTCATTTCTAGCAAAAGATATCAACAGTTTAGACATGTTTTTATAAGACTTTAAACTAAAATGATTTTCTGCAATACAACAGAAATTCCTTTTGTATTTTAACTTATTAGTCCACCAGAGGGTGCATTTTACTCATGTGTAATGTGAAGAAATTAGTTATATACTATTTGCAGTTTGGCTGGGGTGGAGGAGTTTCATAGCGCAGCAATTCTCAGACTTTTTGGTTCCAGGACTGCCTTATAATCTTAAAAATTATTGAAGACCTCTCAAAGAGCTTTTGTTTATGTGAGTTATATCTTTTGATATTCATAGTATTATAATTTAAATATCTTAGTAGTATTATCAAAATAATTTTGGCATCCTGGATCCCCTGAGTCCTGAAGGGGGTGCTTGGACTGCTTTCTGAGAACTAGAATTCACCTGAGAAATTATTTTACTCATAGTTAGCTCTTGATTATCCTTAATAGATTATTTGTATTATATGCTCCCTTATTTGAATAAAATCCTGCTCTTATTTTCTTAGTGGTGTACATGATTATTTTTTCCTTTGCTTAAGTAATTTAAATTGTAATAAAATGGATGCTATTGCTTCTATTTACCTTTCAGTTGTACTGCACTGGTAGCAAAAATTTTTTTCTCCTCTTATAGCAAAAGCCTCAATTACCTCAGATCCCAGGGCTGGAAGGAGCCAGAAAGAAACAGCTTACACACATTTTAAAATGGTTAGGGTGGTTGTATGTGTCACATCTCCCTAAGAGGTAATGCTGTTCATTTGGGAAGCATAGAAGAATAGAGTAACAGGCAAGAAGGGGGAATGTTTGAGCTCCCTTGAATTAGGTCTCCCGAGTGTATGACTTCATTATTTTGTTGAAGTACTATGAATTGCCGGAACATGAGTCACATTTGAACATGTATGTGTGTGCATATAAAAAACACATGCACATATGTAAATATGTAGATAAAACCATATTTCGTAGCCACATGAATGTTCTTAAATCACCCTCTTAAAATTTTTCCAATTTACTTTTCCCCCTCTATTTGTGTGGATCTAGAATTGACCACAATAATTTATTCATGTGTTTTTCAAGATGATATCACCATCTGATTTCTTGAGATAGAAAGAAATCTGTATGAATTGTTCTTTTTATTTTGATGAGATTTTTTTTTAAAACTATGCCAGACATTGGACTATATGAACTTTATGAACCATTTTAAAGAATTTTAATGAGAAAACTCATTTTAGTATGCTGTTTTGCATTAAAACCAGTGGATCACATACTGATAAAGGCAGTGATACATTAAAAAATAAAATGTATTATTTACATTTTGTAGTGCATTTTTATACTTTAAAAAACATCAATTACCAAGTAAGTAGAGAGTTTCAATACTTGTTTATCGATCTGTAGCTCCCCCACCTCATTTTTTAAACTAGGGGAGCATCTTAATAGCAGGGACTATTTTTTGCCTTTCTTGGTCCTCTGCATGCAGCCCAGTGCCTATTAGGTGCTTCACGAATGCTTCTTGACTTGACTTTCTCAGGGCAAACACTTTCTCAGCTGAATTTTGTGTCTTTGCACACAGATGCTTAAGAAATGTTTGAAGGATGTTATGGAATGTTAAATAATGATCAATATAATAATACTTTTTACAGTTTGGCATATGAGATTTTATGAATCCCTAATAAGATGTATTGATAACAGGTGCTGGAGGAAAAGGAAAAGGCAATGTATCTTAGAGGGGATTTTTGAGGTTGTTCATTATGGAAGTCTAGTAAAGTGTCTAAGGAAAGGCTTTTATCTTATCTGTTTCCCTGGTCCAGAATGTTAAGCCTCAGCTCCCTGACGAGATACTTGCAGGTATCTAGTGCTCTGGGATCAAAAAATGAGTCTTGCAGTACCTCAGAGCTGAATTATTTTAGATTTTATGGCAATATCTGGAAAAATAACCAGACATAACCAGAACAATCACTCCATCAAGAAATATATATATAGTGAGTTACCTGTATTGTGCTTAGTGTTAGGGGGAGGGGAATAAGCATTTGTATAGAACCTACTATGTGTCAGGAACTGTGCTGAGCACTTTACAAATAGTATTTAATCCAGGAAATGATCCTGTGAGTTAGGTATAATTATCCTCATTTTACAGTTGAGGCAACTCAGGCAAACAAAAGTTATGTGATTTGCCCAGGATCACACAGTAGTTAGTGACTGAGTTAAGATTTAAACTCAGGTGTTCCTGACTCCAGGTTCAAAGCTCTATCCATTGTGCCAGCTGGCTACCCTTTTGGGGATATAGAAATATAAGGTATAGCCCATGGCCTCAAGGAGCTTTTAGAAACTGAGGATTTAGAGATGGAAGGAACCTTGGAAATCATCTACTGTTCCCTTCACTTCACAGATAAGAAAATTGAGGCTTAGACTGGTTAAGTGACTTGTCCAAGGCCACTGAGCTAGTAAGTGGCAGAGCCTAGATTGAAGCCTTGCTTATCATGTTTAGAGTCTAATTGAGGAGACAAGTGTACATACACAATAGGATAACTAGCAACATAAAGTAATTTACATAATAGGTATTGAATTAGTGGCAAACATAGTAAGGGCTACATGACATGAAGGAATCCTTGAGGCTGGGGTAGTCTGAAAACACTTTTTCAGAAAGAAGGTGGGACTTAACCTGGACTTTGAAGGATGACAAGGCTTCTGATAGGCTAGAGTGGGGCTGAAGGGAAGTATTCTAGATGAGGGAGCTGGCATGTGCCATGCCATGAATGTAGAAAACTGCAGATCTGCACAAAATGTATTCTGTTAACTGATAAGGACAGTGTGACAAAATGGAGATTTCGTTGAAGTGTGGTGGGAAAATGAGGTTGGAAAGTTACAGAATCTTAGAGATCTAGGAGATCTCTGAAGTCATCTAATCTTACTTTCCACCTCATGTAGGGATCCTTTTTTAGTATTCTAAGTAATTAAGTATTTGATCAGCCTCTGTTTGAATAATTCCATTTATGGAGAACTCACTGCTTCACCAGAAAGCCCCTTTCATAATTGGAGAACTTTAATTTTGAGGAAATGTGTCTGTATACATCAAGCCAAAATATACCTCCCTGTAACTTTATATTTGGCCCAGTTCTGCCCTCTGGAGCCACATAGAACATTACCTTGGACTTCCAAGTACAGTTCTTACCTATGGGAAAGGAAGCTTGGGGCAGGCCTTAAAGGCTAGGCCAAGGAATTTAGACTTTATCACATGGTCCTTAAAGGGAGCTGCTTAAGGTTTTTTGACAAGGAGAGTGAATGACATGATCAAAGGGGTGTCCCTAGAAAATGAATCTTTTGGAGGTGTACCAGATGGACTGGAGGAGGTGAAAGAATATGCAGGAAAACAATTGCAATAGTGATGTTTAACACTTCAGTAAGCACCTGAGTTATCAAAGTGTGATGCCTGCCACTGCATCAGTAGAGGATTTAGCCCCATTATGAAGCAGGATAGGATAATTGAGTTCTTTGACTTACTCTATTTGCTGGTTCGCAAGTACCATGGAATCCAACTGTGGAACATCAGGTTACCTAGTATGGTAGCATATGAATGGCCCTCTCTATGGGGATAGCAGCTAGTGCACTCCTCAGCTCTCCAAAGAGTCACACAAAACTGATAGGAAAATAGGAAGAAAACCCTAGAGCAGGGCCACAACTGAGCTGTGAGAAACTTCTTGGAACCTCACCTGGTGATTTTCTCCTATGCTCTTCTACATTGGGAGCCTCATAAAAGACTGGCTAGTTTGACAATTGTGCACTGGTGTGGTCCTCATAGAACCTTCCGAAGCTTGTCTATGGTGTACAGGCTCAGCTGTGTTTCTGAGTTTGGATGATTGAGGATCTGAAGTAGGGGAAGTGAGATGCAGGAGCTATTTTTGTGTGAGAGATGATGAGTTTAGCTTTAGATAGGTTGAGTTGGAGGTGATGGTGGCTCAAGGCTAGTCTTTTTCATTCCATATCTCTCCTATTCGTGCACCTTCTGAATCCTCCTTCATACTGTATAAAAGGTTGAAAGCTGTATACAAGTTGACTAAAAATGGTCTTGCCAGGAGCCTAGGTCAGGAGTACCACAGAATATGGTTGCTGAGACAGACTTGGGCAGAGAAATGAAAATAAACTGGGGATTTAGAGTGGACTTTAGAGCAGGTATCTGAACCAACAAGTAGCAGGGAAAGGAAGATGTAGACGTAGTTTTGTGTTGTTGTTTTTTTTTTAAATTCAGTATGTTCTATTTAGCTCTAACTGGGACATCATTTAAGTAATCATCCAGCGAAAGCATGGAGCATATTTAATTGAACTTATCCAAGTTTGGCCAACACTCAGCCAATTTTTAATACTTTGCACTGATTTTTAGCCACTGAAGAATAGTGTAGTTTGTTTGGAAAAGATCAAAATCACTTTTCCAGATCCCTTGATAATTGGGGGATGTTAAAGTGACACAGCTGGTACCTATTATAACCTGGGGATTATTTTTGAGGGAAGTTCATAATTATTGTAGTCTAGGCTGAAGGTGTGCGTTGCTCTGGTGGTATCCACATAGGAAAGGACTTTCAAGCCCAACCGGGGATAGGAACCATTTGTGACTTCTACTAACCAGTCAGGCAACACTGATCCTTGCATTCCAAATGAGTTTAATGAACGGCAGATGCACCCCTGAATCACAGCAAGCTACCCACAAATACTTTGAAATTCTTTTCCCAGTAACAAACATAACCTTGGGCAAGTTATTTTTAGAGTTTGCATGTTTGGTGTTTTAAAGTTATACTGTGACTTTCCTGTTTCTAAATCAAATGGTTCATCAAAGGAGTTTTTGCAATAAGGAAAACAGACCTCTTGACTGAAGAGTTCTTAGAATACTTAAAGTGGGGATGATGTCTGATCAAGTTTTTTCCTTGGTTTCAGAAATTTATTAAAAAGAATGTTTTTCATAGTCGAAAGAAGTTTGCTGAACTTGCAGTCAAAAAGACTTGAGTTGGAATTCCTTGTCCAACACTTAATTCCTGTGTTATCAAGCTGGCAGGTCATTTCACCCTCTCTGAGCCTCTGTTTCCTCTTATGTAAAATGGGGATAGTTATACCTATAGTGGCTGCCTCTGGAGGATAACTTAGAAAAGTGAATAGAGAGCTTGCCTCTGGTCTGGGAGTCCTGGTGGGGTTTAGTTTTGTCTCTGTGTGATGCTAAGTAAATCGCTTAACTTCTCAGGGCCCTGGGCAACTCTAAGGCTCTAAAATGCAAAGAAAGTAGATATATGCATTGTTAGAGAAAGTTCTTTTTCCTTACAATGATTAAATCACACACTTAGGGGAAAAAAATCTCTGAATTCTCCAAACTTATCTCCTAAAAATCTTGTGAGAGTCTAGGATAGGGCAGAGATGGGACTTGAATCTATGATTTCATGGACCTGGGGGACTCCTGGATGTGGAAACTCCTATCAATGCAGGATCAAATGATGTAATAGATATGTGTATATATACATGTATGTATATATCTACATGTGCTATTCATAATTCATAGCATAATTTTTATAGCAGACTGTTTTATAGTTGATTGTGAGATGGTATGTGGACAAAAATGAAGACATTTCTGGATGTACATTATGAATGACAGGGTTTGGAATTGTCAAATATCTGTAATTAGTAGTAAAATCTACTCTGCTATAAACTTGAAGAAGCAATATTTTGTAAAAAAATTGGTGATTTTTATAGGATGCGAGGCAGCTTAATTTTATTGTATGTGAACCCCAGAGGAAAACCTCCAGCTGAAAGGAATATATATTAAAACAAAACAAAATGAAACATATAGGCCTGTAGCCTTTGTAGAAGTGTCCTATCTATGACTATATGTATTTTTTCAGCTGGTTAAATTTTGTAGAGATTTTATGGATTAAAATTCTCCATTCTTTCAAACCAACTTCAGGCTTTTGCCAAGATTTTTGAAAGAGCATTCCTTAGGCAACTTGACTTTTGCCCTCCCTTAGGTTCCATTATTTTGAATTATTCTTTTGGGTATCACCAGATAATAGACAGTAGACTTATTAGGAAAATTAGTAACACTAGGAGGAATTGGAGTAGATCATTTCTAAGATCCATTCGAACTCTCAGACTGTTGAACAGCTAAATGAGCTAGTTCAGTTACAAGAAGCTAGGAGTGCTTAATAAATGTCTGGGAATAGTATATTCCTTTTGTTTAGAAAGTTGTATTTGAAGAAGGGAATTTAAATTGATCATTTTCCTCAGTTCATGTATTACAAAATCTGTGAAGAAATGCTCCTCCACATCCAGATATACAAATGACACAGGTTTTCTAGCTATTTTTGAGGATAAACAAGTGAGCCTAGAGAAACATCAGGATGTTAGCAAATAGTGAGGCCAGCTGTGATATGCAAGCATTGGCGCAAACAAAGGAGTTCATTTGGGAGGAGGAAAAATAATTTTAACTTTCTGTAAACTTCAGCTGGAAGGAACAAAAGAATTCTGAAAACATAACCTATGTTTGATGGAAGAGCCACGTTCTCTAGAGACAAACTGTTTCATGCAAAGCCACAAATCTGTACGCACTGTCTTTACACTCTTCATTGAAGATAGAGCCTGCCTTCCAAGCTGCTGTGCTCTGATCTAGCCTGCAATTCTGAACTTCTGCCCTGTGTTTAATACACAACACTCTCTGATAGAAGTCAATTCGTTAAACATTTATTGAGGGCCTGCTTGGTGTAATGGATCATGTTTGAGACTGAGGATATAAAAATGAGGACAGCATAGTCTTTGCCCTTAAGGAGTTTGGAATCTGATTGGGGGGAAGGGAAGGAAGGAGAGGAGAAGAGAGAGCAGACATGATTATTGTGTTTACACAATATGTATGATACATCATATGTAAATATGATACATATATGCATGCATGTGTGGTACAAGTTAGGATGAATTAGAGGAAAAGTAAAGGTCCAAATGCCACAAGAAAACTTGAGGAAGAAGAGAAAACTTTGGGAATGGAGGTGGCACTGGAATGCATCAGGGTAGCTGAGGGAAGAGGATATTTTCCATATGTTCCAGGCATAGGGGATGGATAACGTGTGTGATCCACACGTGTGTGTGTGTGTGTGTGTGTGTGTATAATAGTGAGAGAATTGATTGGGGAACAGCTAGTAATCCAGTTTAGGCAGAAACAGTACAGAAAGAGGAACAGTTTGAAATAAGTGTGGAAAGGAAAAATGGAGCCAAATTGTAGAACATCTTAAATGCCAGGCTAATAAGTTTTTAGTTTATCCATTGGGCAATAATTGCAGTGTAGAAAGAAGAGAGGCAATAGAGACACTAATTCACAGGAGATAAAATTCCAGAGAGGATCTTAACCTATTAAGTCTCATAGCCTACATATATATATATGTACATATATATATATATATATATATATATATACACACATATAATAGATGCACAGAGAATGGGTAACAGATGAAGTGATCAGAGACTATAATGCAAATAAATCAAAAAATGATTTGATTAAATCATTGTCCTTGGAGGATACTTTGGAATGGTAAACCTTTTTCAAAAAAAAATTGAAGAAATATTGGAGGGGGAGAAGAAGACAGTGGGATAATGTATGAACAAGATGGAGAGATGTAGGCTAGAAGAGAATAGCATTAAGTAGATTTGGAAGTGATTGAATTTCTCTAATGTTCATTAAAGGGTTACTAGCAATGACTAGGAAGGTGGAAAGGGTCTGTTGTAGGGAACTGTAGCCCAGGGATCTGTATCCTTGGCTTTATGCCATTTATCATTTTTAGCAATGATTTGGTTAAAGGCACAAATGAAGTGCTTGTCACACTGACAGATGTGGAAAACTGGGAAGAATAGGTAACATGGTCGATAAGTGTATCAGGATATGGGAAGATCCTGACAGGCTAAAATGCTAAGCCAAGTAGATCAAGATGAAATTTAATAGAGTTAAATGTAGTCTGATACATGGGTGAAAAGAAATTGACTTCACAAATACAAGATAGGGGATGTGTGAATTGATATAACCTTTCTAAATGTTATAACAGCCAAAAAAGCTTATATGCTCCTTGGGAATAGAAGTCTATCTTCAAGAGGGGAAAAGGATAGTTTTGCTATACTTTCTTCTGGTAAGACGTTATCAGGAATATTATCTTCAGTTTCTGGCACCATATTTTAGGAAACTCGAAAGTGTCTAGGGGTGCCCAGGAATGAAAGTATCTGGAGATCATCCCATATTAGGGTCATTTGAGGTAACTTGAAAGATTTAACCTGAAGTATTGAAGTTTTAGTCTGGATATGGTAATTATCTTTAAGTGTCTGAAGGGCCCTCTTGTGGAAGAGGGATTAGATTTGTTCTTGCTTTTCCCCAGAAGGCAGAACTACGAGTGATTGTGTGGCCATTGCTGAGAGGCCTACTTTAGTTGAATATGAGGAAAATCATCATAACAATTTGTTATTGTTGTTAACTTGTTTCAGTCATGTCTGACTCTTTGTGACCCCATTTGGGGTTTTCTTGGCAGAGATACTGGAGTGGTTTGCCGTTTCCTTCTCCAACTCATTTTACAGATAAGGAAACTGAGGCAAACAGTGTCGAGTGACTTCCCCAGCATCACATGAAGCCAGATTTGAATTCAGGAAGATGGTGCCACCTAGTGCCCCTTCATAATAATTGGGTGTTTTCATAAAGGAAACAAGATCATTACCTGGGGAGGTTGCATTAGAAGTGACCAGAAGATATGATGAGAAAGAAGGGACTAATCTAAAAGGATTTAGGAAATAAGAGAAATGGGAAGACAGAAATTTATTATCAGGAGGGAAATTTAAGAGTTCAAGATGTCAGAAGTATAATATTTTAAGACGATGATTTAAAGTGTAGTGCGTGGCCAAGAAGTCGTGAGAATTGAGTAATATGATGATCTGAGAGGACAGGGTTGTCGCAGTGAATATTAAAGCTATTAAGGTTGTTGGTGGTGGTTGAGTAGAGAGGGAGAGATTGATTCAGGTGTTAGAATATTTGAGGAAAGCAGGCAAATGATTTGGATCTTGGTAGATGACGGGAGGATATAGACATGGTAATATAATTGAATGAAATAATTGTTAAGGAAAAAAGCCTGTTGAATTTTTCTCAGCAGAGTGAGGATCTGGATGTGGCAATAAGAAGCAGAGAGTAAATAGGTTTTTCTTACCGGTCTTTGGAGCTGAGGGACATAGGAAAGGGAGCGGCCAGTACTGTAGGCAGTGGGAGGGAATGTGGTGTTTTCAGTGGAGAGCCAGCTTTCATTTAGTACCAGGAGATGGAGAGAAAGTTTGAAGATGAAGGAGTATGTATTAATAATAGAGAAGGTTTGGAGAAGACCTAGTAGGTAGGGCTGGTCAAGCAAAATAGGGACTGGGAAGAGAAAAGGCTGAAGTGATCGATTAGGGGAGGAGGTAATAGGAAAAAGGCAGTTTCTGCTTGACAGACATTGGAAAAGAAGGAAGCCTGAATATGCTGCTAGCTATGAGACGTGGTTGGTGAAGGGACGGATCAAGCAGAATGAAATACAGCGGTGGTGCTTCTGGTAATGACTGGGCTGAATAAGTAGAATTGGTAGCAATCTGATTAGGTAAATTATTTAGTTAAAGCTTTGGTAGTGTACTTTTGGCACTTGCCAAAGGTAAGAGTATCAAAAGACAAGGGGACTGAAGACTGAGTTTTGGGTGACACGTTTAGGAGGTTGGAGTAGGGAGATGAGTCTGTCAAAGAATGAGAGAAGATGTCACACAAAAGAGCAGCAGGGAATGTGTCAGAAGCTGATGGCATCTAATGCTGTCACAAGGTCAGGAAAGGTGGAAAGGTATTGGAGCTTTGGCAACAAAGAGGTCGTTGGTGACCTTGGAACAAGTCATTTCTGTGGAGTGATGTTGAGGCAAATCAGATTTTATGAGTTTGAGAATTAAGCAGATATGAGGAAGTGGAACAATTTAATGTAAATTACTGTCTAATGTAAATTAGTCATTCTATAAAAGAGCCCAGGGTTAAGGGGCACCTGGCAGGTTTCCCACGGGGTTTTTTCCCTTCTTCCCACATGCCCCCTGCCTGCTTTTTTTTTTTTTAAAGAATGAGGAGTTGTAGTTAGTAATTGGAAGTAGGACATTTCTTGTCTGAGATGAAATTCCATTTTCCCTCTCTAACTCTTTACTTGAATTCTATATCTATTCTGTATTCTTGTATATCTATGTATATATATCTAAAGACTTATACAGATGTCTGTATATCTATACCTGTTCTATATCCCCTGTATATATGTGATTCATAGTAGCTCACATTATATGTCAACTTCAGAATTGTTTCCTTAACCTTAAGCCTGAAGATAATATTTCTATCTTTTTTTTTCCATTTTACAAATGAATAAACTTTTTCTCAGAGGAATAGTGACTTATTAAGCTAGTGAGTATCAGAGTCAGGACTTGAACCCATACTTTATGATGCCAGGTTCTTGGGGGGACGGAGATAGGGTATACTCAGGGGAGGGGAGGAGGAGTAAGATATAGTCTCGGCTCATAGGCAGGCCTCTTTCTCCCCCTGGTAACCTGGCCTTTTTGTTTTTAATCCCTTTCTCCTCTATTTTCACTCCCTGCCTTCCAGCCTTCCTATTAAAGACCAAGTCCAAGTTCAGATGTTAACTTCATAAGCAAGGAAGTGTCAATTGGACACCAAGTGCCACCGAACACTCATTTTATCAACAAAATGTGGTTAACTCAGTGATATCCAGAACAAGATGAAATCCTACAGCTGTTAAGAATATATCATTATGTAGTGGGGAGAGAGCAGGCTTCTGAATCTGAAAGACTTGGGTTCAAGTCCTTCCTTCTGACACAGACTGGCTCTTTATCTTTGGGCAAGTAACCACTCAGAGACTCAGGCAATTATCTAATACTTTTAAGTTATAGGTGAATTCATCTATGCTGGTGTGTAGGCAGTTTTCTTAGTGGAAATAATCAGGGAAAAATTCACATGAGATCCCAACAGAGTTGTCATTAGTGGGCAACAAGAACTTTTGTGCCTTGTGTAGGTTATTTCATGGCTTCCTGTCTATTTAAGTGGTATTTCAGTGCTGTTGTGTGTTTTTGTGGGTTAATGCCAAAGTCAAGTTCTTCAGGAACATTTCTGTGAAACTTTTTGCATAACATGTAATAATGATAACAGTACTGACAAAGAACTTTAGATATAGTATTATCTAATTTGATTCTCAGAAAAACCTGAGAGATCAGTAATACAGCTATTGTCCACCCCCCCCCCCCCCCCTTTTTTTTTTTTTTTTTTTTACAGGTGAGGAAACTGAAGCTTAGAGTGACTTGTTCAGTCATTTCTTTCCTGGCCTTTTGTAGTAGCCTGCCAATTTGGGACATGTTGTTTTCGTGTTTAATACTATCTCTAGTCTCTGTGTCTTTGTACCAAACTGGTCGACACAGCTGGAATCCACTCCCTCCCCACCTCTGCTTTGTAGGAGGAGCCCTGATGTCTTTCAAGATTTAGATCTGAAACTGTCTTCAGTATGAGGTCTTTCTTGGTCACTTAGTCAGTAAACATTTATTAAGCTCCTACTAAGTGCCAGACACTATCCTAACTCTGAGAATTTAAGTACATACAAAAGAAAGACAGCCGCTGCCTATAAGGAGCTTACAGTGTTTGCAGTAGCTACCGGCGTCTTCCCTTCAAGGTTACCTTGCGTCTGTTTCATATGTGCCCATATATATTGATGTTGTTTCCTGTCCTTCCTTCCTCACTTTAGAATTTAAGTTCCTTGAGGGCAGGGACTGGCACATAGTAGGCAATCAATGTCAGTTGGTTGCTTGAAATGACATCTCAAATGGCTGAAATGTTGATTATGCAAATATAAGAACGGTCAGAATTAAAGAATTAATTCATTATTAAGTTATCCTTGCTGTATTTGCCTTCTTTCCGTTCAGCCTGGCTCATTTTAACTTTCCCATTCGCTCATATTTAAGGTTTGTTTCTTAATTTATTTTGTTTATGCCTGTTTGGCTCAGGAGTATCCCCCAAGTCCCTTAAACTCTTTCCTTTGTTTTCTATTGTTCAAAATTGTTCCAGGTTTCTTAACTAATCCTTTTTTTGGGTGTAAAATCTAAAAATGGCTTTTCTGATCTTTCATGGCTTTAAAAAACCCTTGTGTGAATGCTCAAGACTTTATTCTTTTATTTTCTGTTAATATTCTTTTAATCTTTTTAATTCTTGTTCCTATTTTTTTTAAAGAAAATCTTGTTATCCTGTGAGATGCAATCTGTAAGGAGAGTGGGATTCTTTGAGCTACGCTTTTCTTGAACTAGAGACTTATTAATCTTCCTTTTCCTATGGATGGATAGTTATCTTAGCATCCTAGCGTCAAAAGAGATCATCCTAGGGGTGAGGAACCTGTGGCCTTGAGGCTACATGTGGCCCTCTAGTTCTTCTAGTGCGGCCCTTTGAATCCAAACTTCACAGAACAAATCCCCTTAATAAAAGGATTTGTTCTGTAAAACTTGCACTTTGGTGCGGTGAGAAGGCCGCACCTAAGAACCTAGAAGGCCACGTGTGGCCTTGAGGCCACAGGATCCCCACCCCTGATAGTTTAGCTCTCTGATTTTACAGATGAGGAAACTGGAGTGTATGCACACAGCCTGCTTTTAAATGCTTTCTCACTTGTGAGATTACCTAAAAATAAAAATGAGCCAACATCCCCAGAAATCCCTCAAATGAGAGGAGACAAAGAATGTTCTCTTGCCTGGGCTTGGATTGAATCTTTGTGTTTCATTTAAAATGACAAATCATCATACTTTTCAAGTATGTTGCATCAAGGTAAATTTCCCCTCTTTTCTGGACTTGGATGCAGTTTGCCTGGATCACTTCCCAGGAAAGCCCATGTGTACAACCCCCATTAAAACAAAGTCATCATAAAATAATTTCATTTTCATAACTTTATTCTCATGACCTAAACATAATGTATCACAACTGTTGAGATGCATATTCTGAATCTTAAAATTACAAAACAGGGAAATTAAGTGAAGACTAGATTTTCCTTTGTGCCTAAACTTTGATGCAGATCACAGATAAAATGTCCAATTTTTTTTTCTCTTTTGTATGTTGAAGTAATTTGGGGAAATATATTAGACTTTTATGGGGTGAATGTCAGATGTTTTGATGATTTGTACTGCCCCAAGCCCTGGGCCTGGATTGAAAATTAAGAATAAAAGTCCATTTGGCCTCTGGCTATTAATTTTGGGAGTCTTAAAACTGGGACTTGCATCAGTATATTTTTAGGGAACTTAGTGGTAGGCCATTGAGGCAAGAGGTGCCTTAGTGTCATGTGTGCTATTTACTAACTGTCATTGGCCTCCAGAACAGAAGAGGGGTAATCAGTGTTTTATGATATTCAGTCAGATGACCTTCTGTCTCTTTATTAGAAGTCCTAGCTTTTTTTATGTAAACAAACAGAAAGTGGGCCATTACTGAGCAGCTCCAGGAACTATATTACTTTGGATGAGGACCCATGGCACCTTGAAAAATGGGGTGATGCTGTGTGTTAGTGTTAAAATTCAAAAGAGGAAAGTATCTTGCGGTAAACTAGTGTTAAGATAACATACCAGGAAAATTCAGAGTAATGCAAAAATCCCCGTGGCAGTTTTATGTTTAAAAGATCAAAATAAAGCACAGGAGTCAATATTAGTTGGATAATGGATTGATTTTAGGAAGCCAAGGAGCTCCTTTAGGAAGTTCTTTCTATTTTGTTCCTTTAATTTAACCTAAGGAGTTGTCCCCAGCTAAAACAGGGAGAGGAATAGCAAAAAGAAATCATATTCAAATGTTATATTAATTTTTGAGCATGGATCAAATCCATGGCCATTTTAAACTTTTATAGTAAATTATTTTTCTACCAACCACAAATTACTACATATGGTAACAGGTAACTTGGTTTTATTGCCATATAATCTGTAAGACATAAATAACTATGTACTATAATTACATGGCAGTTACTACATAATTGAAGTAGTTACATGGTTATTTGTACCCTATAAAATAAGGTGATACCCTTTTTTTTTTGTTTTTATATTGCATACTTTTCTTCTATATTCTTAAAGGAAGTAAATAATTTTAAATTATTCTGTAATACTTATTCATTAACCACCTTTTGGTGGTTACCCACCTGAAGCATACCCAGTCCTATTTCGTGGGATCAGTATGAAATCTGGATGAACTGAATTCTTCTGCTCCTTATTCTGCCATGGGCACTCACCTCTGTGGCTTGAGAGAAGCAGCCAAAATTTACTGAATTTCCTATTCCTACACTTCCCAGTCACAAGTGATGTTTGGAACTTCTTGTGACAATTGTTTGTTATTATTTGCTATGTACCTAATGCCTTCTCTTCAAGAAACCTCAAGAAAAACAGGAGTGGTGGTGGTTGAGTTTAAAATATCTAAAAAATAAGGCACCTCATGTAAAATGTCCCCAGATAACCCTTCCCCATGTCCTGTAAGGGTGCATCTTACAACTCCTTCTCTAGATCCCTACCAAAGAGAGGCACTGGATTTGAGACTTAAGATTCCATGCATTTTAAGCCTTTTTTCCCCCTTCTGATCCTCTATACATAGCTGCTTTGCAAAACAATTTTGTGCAAGCAGACATGACTTAACTCTCTTCCCTATGTAGAGGACTATTCAACTTTACTTTTATGTGTTCTGAATGCTGCCTCATCTTAGACTGTGACAGCAATAAAGTATGCATGGCCAACCTTATTTTAATAGTGCATGAGAGCTGCTTTTAATTAATAAGTGGATCTCTTGATGTCTGGGGTTTTCAGTTTATTTTGTGGTTCTTTAGAGTTCTGCAATTATGTAGTCTAAATGGGCTATCCTGGGGGAGACTAAATCCCTTTAAAAATCTGTCATTTGCATGTTTTGTTTCTGTAATCTGTGGGTTTAGGCTACTTTCTTTTAAAACACCTCTTGTAGCAATTTACCCTGAAGAATAACAGAAGTTTGTAGTATTTAATTTCATATTTCTTAACTTAAAGGAAGGCTGAGCCTTCATATAGGCTGACAGAATTCTCATCATATTCATTTACTTTGTTCTACCATTTTGGATGCTTTTGTACATCTCTTCTCAGCATTTTCCTTAAGTGGTGACCACTTCTTTTAAAATGTATTAAAGCAAAGAAACAAGCAACCAAATAAACTCATTTAAACATACATGCATGTTGGGCATCTCAGTAAATGTCCCAAATGATTGACCTGGGCTCTTCCAACATAGCATTGCCTTTCCATTCTTGTTTGAAGTGCATGGATTTTGAGTTACTTCAATCAAATCCAGGTTTTCTCTGTCAAGCACAGCTTTCCCTCACCCCATCCACACCAGCTCCCTGAGGATTTTTGTGTTTTAACAGGAGCCTAAATCCTCACTTGGACCTTGGGTGATCCAAAGTGATCCCTAAGTGGCAATATAGAAAGCTTTTATGATTGATACACATATACATATGCCCATGACATCTGATCCTAGTTTATATAAAAGATATTTTATATTTGATTCTGTTTAAGGAATATTGGATGACTGAAGAGAGCTTCTAACCATTAATTTCTGTATGTAAGAACTTGAGAAAAGCAGACATGAAGGCCCTTTTCCCAATCAGCCATTAATTGCTAGGAAATTTCCAACTGAAGATCATTATTTAAATTTTTAAAAACTCCAAACCAAAACATTTATTTTTCTCACTCTTTGATTATAGGAGGGATTTGGGAAATTATCACTTTTTATATTAAAAGTAAAACTATGGATTGAAAGGGATTAGGTGTGCTGTTTCTGTACTTCTCTTTTGCAAAATATCTATCAAAACATACATCTTAAGGATTTAGTGGATAACTCTGAAGATATTTTGGGCTTAGCCAATTTGAGGGCTGCTCTTAAAAAACTAATATACCAGCAAAGAGTTGTCAGTAGATGGCAGTCCTGTTCCATTACAGTGTTGTAGCCACCGTCAGTTTTAAATGCAGAGTAACATTCCACCCCATGACTGTCTGTCTGCTTTAGAAAATGCTTGATTAGCCAGATTCAACCATGTTTGGGTGCTTCTCCCCCACCCCCAACATGCAGCAGAATTAAAGCTTTTCTCTAATAGAAGCCCACTGTTAATAGGCAACAGGAATTAAGCCGTTAAGGAAGTGCAAATGCAATGCCTGCTCCATTAGTTATATTTTATTCTAATGCAATATGTTGACCGAAATCCGTCTGGTAAATAATAAATGGATTTTTTTTAACTCTTTCTATAAAAACCATCAGTGGAACTGCATGGTTCCTGGTCATCATTTCTCATTCTTTACCTCAATATTTCCTTTCCTTGGTGCTATGTAGTACTGCTGTCTATTGTAACATCTGGTCATTATGATGGTCTAGCAGTCTTTGAAGCATCCTCTGAGAGTTGTGTGTGTGTTTGTTTGCACGTACATTTCTTTGTGTATGTCTTGCAAAAATTGTGTCCAACTCTGCTAAAGCATCTTAGGTACTTTGTCCCGAAGTTTAACCTCAAGATTCACCAATTCTCCATAGTTTTGACCTGTTTGAAAGTGCTGGTAATAAAATTAGTTTTGCTCAAGGGAGGTGCCTTCTTCTATGAGCTTTTTCCATGTCCCTTAGGAAACCTGTAGTACAATAAAGAAGTCTCCAGGATAATTTTGCTTTAGGACATTGTCTTATGTAAAATGTCACTCCTGGATTTTAGAACAGTAGAGATGAAGTCTCTTAATCATGTAATCATCTATCATGCAGGGGTTCTTGAACAATCATTATTCTTATTAGATTATGTAAAGATGTGTATATGTACATATTTTATATATGTGTATTTATGTATAATATGTATGTGATTTCATTTAGGATGAAGTACAAAAATTAGCGTGTCATAAACATACTGTTTATATTTCATTGCTACAGGAAACATTATATTTATGAAATATTGGGGAGAAACCCTAATACAAACTTGGATTGTTAAGGACTTTGCATCTATAAACGTAAAAAGTTGAATGAACTTCACGTTTTTCTTTTTCTGTTTTTAATTTCTAAACAACAGTGCAACTGAAAATAGACTTAGCCTGACTTTTTTTTTGTATCAAAACATTTGCAAAACAGGAATTTAGTTGATTGTAGTTCCTTCACTTCAGAAAGCTCTTCAAAGCCTTAGCAAGCATTTGTAGAAATGGCAAGTCATTATAAAGGTTTTGTTTTAAGTTCTCAGTTTATTTTGAGGACATTTGGGTAAACCAACAATCTTAATCAGTCTTGTAAACTTGAAATTTCTTGTTTAGGCTACAAAATGCTATAGCTAAATTTTATCATGAATTACTTCTTAAAAAATAATCTCTAGATTGGGCTTTGCTACTGTCTCTTCCTTCTTCCTTGGTATAATACGTTCCCATCTAAAATTTAATTTTACAGCAGGTGACTTGGATATCTCATGGTGAAATCAGTAGTTTGTAAATCTTGGATTCTGCATCATAAACTCCACTACTGGAAACTTGCATGCAGTTTGTGCCGGAGCAGATGAAAAACTGAAATGCCCTTTACTGTCCCAGACAAAAGCCAGCAAACAAAGACTAGTGAATAAGAAGAAACAACTAATTCATAGGAAAATTTTAGTCATCCATGTGAATGGATCCGTTCACATACTGCATGAATCTGTACACAACACAAACAAATAAGGAAAGCAAAATGAAATAAAGTACAAAATGTATACTTAAACTGAACTGTGAAAGACTGGTGACAGTATGAATAATCTGTGTAGTCTCACTTTGATTATTAATAAGACCTTCCTATCCCTTTGGGAAGCTTGCATCACATAGTGTCTAGCATTAAACTGTGATAATAGACTTTGCATTTTAACTTATGTTACTATTATTTTAAAATATTACGAAGAAAAAAAGTTTTACAAATAATAAGATTTTTCTTGAAGATTTACTGGCGAAGTTAACTTAGGAAGAACCTGCAATTCATGATGTATTAAATGTATTTTGGGAAAGCAAAATTTTTCACATTAGCTATGTCATAGAAATTTCACAAGTGATGTTTCTCTGCAATATGAATTAAGCTATAGGGTGAAGATGGAAAAACTGGCTTTGTTTCTATTTTATGTGCAGCCAGACTTACTCTTATGTTTGTAATATTTTGAGGAGTTCAATAGGAAGCCTTCCTTTGATGCTTTGATCTAACACCACAGTGCAGTTTAATGAGAGTTTTTAATATTGTGTGCAATATTAAAATTTCTACCAGCTCTGACCTATATAATAAAATGTAAGATTTACACCTTGGGATCTCTTCTTCTATGTCTGGGGACTATTTTTCCCCTGTCTGAAACAGGTAATTACAAAGGTCCTCAGATCAATTTTTGTAAAGGGGCACCCTGATGGGTGCCATGACTGAAGTGTGACATGAGCCTTTTCCAATACAATGGGTGGCCTAACATTCCTCTGGAAGGCCAAGCTCATTAAATATTCTGTTCCTTCCCCCCCACCCCCCTTCTCCCCCTCTTCATGCACTTAGCTTGAGTCGGGCTAAGTCTGGGGTTTCTTCACTGAAGACTTAGGAAAATTGCTTAGAGTTCTCAGATTGAATTTTTTATGTGTATGACTTCATGATGGCATTAGCATGTGCTTTGATCCACGTGTGAATGGCGCTGGGTCGGCTCTTACTGCCATATCCAGATGGTGTTACAGGGAACAAACAGTTGTGTTTTAGGATTTCTCAATAGACTGTCTAGACTGGCCTTGCAGCAGACAGATACAGCCACCCATCAAATTAGCGTTTGTCAGATTTATGGTAATGGTTCACCAAAGCCTTCCTGTCATTGACATGAAGATTTATGCTTCTAAAGTTATTTTCTCTTCCACAAAATATAGCTTGTGATTTCTGAGATTTTTTTTTAAGTTAAGAAAACAATAAAAGTCTGCTTAATGAGAGCTGTTTCTCAATGAAAGGGAAAAAAAAAAGGGAAAATAAAACAGTGGCTTAATTTTTCAGAGCTATATTGATTAGGGAGATGCTTTCTCTGCCCCACCCCACACCAGCCCTCCCTGCCAGTGATAAGAAGGATGTGCTGTTCAGGTTGCCGTCTCCCATTTGCCCTTTTTGGAAAGAAAAACATGTATGTGGAGGACTATGGCCACTTTCATGTTGTTGCACTGCAGTAACGTGAGCTGCTGCTTCAGCGCAGTGGGAATAACCTTTTGACAGGCAGTATGTCCATTCTCAGTGGAAATGTTTTTCCAAGTCTGGCCAGAGCTCCTTTGATCATCTCTCCTTCAAATTTGGGGGTCGTAGCTACTATGCTACGTAGGAGCCACTGGTTGCTGATCAGAAAGCGAGAAACGTGAGGTTTAAAAAAATAAATAAATAGAGGCCAGACTGCACTTCGGGATTCTTTTCAGTCTGTAGTATTATAAAGCTGAAAGCAGGAGAATACCCGCATGGCGGGTGGGATATTTCATATTTTACTTGGTGTGCATCCTCTTGGATGAATGGATCAGGAGGCGCATTAAATATTATTTTCTCCTGCAGCAGTTTTCAGTAGTTAGAGTAGATCATATCCTGGACATGCTGAGGCCTATTTTTAAAATGTTCTTTCCTATTGTTAGTTTGTGTAATTGACAAATGATGAAGAGGCAGGGGTGTGATTAAAACATTCAGACTTCCATGGCAGACAGTATATTGGAAAACAGGCTTTGCAGAGGTGAAAAGCTAGAGAGTTTTTCAAAGGAAAGTCTTTCATCTTTCCGGGATCCTGGTATTTGGGGAAAACCCTGCTAACTCCTTGGTATGCCAAGACTGAGATCTTGTGCTTCCTATAGAACGAGGCAGAATGCTCACTGAAATCTTACTTTCATGGTGCCTCTTATCTATTTTAATGCCAGAAGCAAAATGAGATGGCTGTTGAATAAAGCATACTGTTTAGTCTAAAGTTAATGGATAGAGGGCTTTTTTGGAAATCTGCAATGGATGCTGCATCCCTGCATGGTTTTTAGTATTCTCTCCTTAACAGAAAATTTTTGATAGGTTGCTAATTTGGTTACTTGGTTAATGCTTTTGTGTGTGTGTGTATTTTCTCATATTTGTTTGTCATTGACTTACTTAAGGAAAACATTAAAATGATGCTTTTAAATAAAGTGGCAAATCAATACATTTGCTCTATGCTCATGAATTATTGATTTTGAACACGAAATTTTAATGTCTAGAATTGAATTCAGCATCCTGGGTTTAAAGAAGGCTCTTGTTTTGTCTCCCTCATTAAAGGCTAGGGTTTTCAGTTAGGATGTAATTTTACTTTTCTATAAATTCTGATTAACTTATAGTAAAGTATTTGATAATGCATCTGTTCCTGAAAAACTTGGAAAAGACCATTTTATTAAACATTTTTTTCCTTAAGGAATATAGATTTCTTTGATCCTTAAGTTAGATCTAATTTGTTAGAATAATTTCATTGCTCCATTAAATTAGTGCACGTTTTAATGTTGCGAATAAAAAGCTAAATTTAGATACTCCATTTTACAAATTTATTTATTTGAAGGTGTGGGGGAAGAAGGAATTGTAAATAGCCTATAATAGTGTGGTGACATTGATATTTTAATTTTCACGTAAGGAGTAGTATTTTCTTATATTTGGATAGTAGGATTTGTAGTGATTTAAAATCTTTAACTGCTTAAAAATTTCTCTTAGAAATTGAGAGGGTTAAAAGAAATGTCTGTCTTTTAGCAATAAATATGAAACATCAGTTTAGAATTATTTTCCTCCTTAAGTTTAAAGCCCACAGTCTTTCTAGAAATTCTTTTTTTTTTTTTTGTAACTTGGACTTTGTTAGCTTTAGGGAACAGTTTGACTGTATATTTGGTGTTTAATTAATTTGTCTGATGAGAAAAGAATTTTTTAGGACCAGATTGGTTTTGCAGATGACTACTTTGCTCTTTGGTATTATCATAACAACAACAGCAAAAATAACTTATTTATATAGGCTTTAAAGTTTGCTCTTCTCTTTTCATTAATTTGTATTTAATCTTTCTTGGTGCGTATTGTGACAAGTTTTATAAACTAGATTTAAGATGGGAACACAAAGTGGATTTTCTTTGAGTAGCTATTGCCTCTAGAGAGAATATAAACTTGAAAGATTTTTAGGTATGTTTGTGACTTCCCAGTGCCTTCTGTCTTGTCACCTACCAGATGCTTCTTCTGTTGCCTAGAGTATTTTTAAACTTGTTGTTAGGTGTGCCTTATTCAAAGATATATGTTCAGGGGGAAAACAAAAAGGAGATTGAAGTTGCTTCTTCTCTGTGCTGTCGGTCAGTCAGTCAAAAAGCATTTAATTTAAGATTATGTGTCGGGTAATATGCCAAGTAAAATGGAGATACAAAGTTTAAAAAAAAGGAACAGTCTCTACCCTCAAGGAGTTTACACACTAATGAGGGAGACAACATATGAAAACAGCTATATGCATGAGATTTGTGAAGTGTAAATGGAAGGTAAGCAGGTAGATTGGTAGTCCAGTGCATACAGCACAGGACTTGGAGTCAGGAAGACCTGAGTTCAAATCCAGCCTCAGACACTAGGGCAAGTTGCTTAACCTGTTTGCCTCAGTTTCCTCAACTATAAACTGAGGATAATAATAGAACCCAGGATTGCTATGAAGATGAAGTGAGATACTATTTAAAGAGCTTTGTAAACCATACAATGGTTTATAAATGTGCACTATTATTTATATCATCATCATTATCATTATTATTCTCATAGGGAGAGTACCAGCAGCAGAAGGGGCTGAGGGTGGACCAGAAAAGGACTTCTTCCAAAGGTGGCATTTGAGTAGCACTCTGAAGGTAGCTAGGGAAACTGGAAGGCAAATACAGGGAGCAGAGCATTCCAGGCAGGAGAGACATCAGTACAAAGACACAGAGATGGGAAATGGGGGGCCATGTTTGAGGATCTGCAAATAGGCCATTGTAACTGAATCAGAGAGTCTGGAGAGTAATAGGATGGAAGGAAGGGGGTGGGTTTAGAAAAGTTTTAAATAGCAGAGGAGTTGATATTTGATCCGAGGGGTAATGGGGAAGCTGAAATGGTCAGATCTGCACTTTAGAAAAATAATTATGGCTGTTAAGTGGGTAATTTCATTCCTTATTTCTGTAGGCCTTATTGAACTTTGTTCATGTTTTTGGGAAAAAAAGGGAAAAAAGAATGTTTCATGCTTTTCTTTATGAATTTAACTAATAAAACTTGTGTTAACTGTCCTGCTTTAATATAGCTCTTCAAGGAAGGGAAATAGTGTGTTGTACTGGAAAGAAGGGTAAAGGAAGGGAAAGGGAATAAGCGTTTATATAGCACCTACTCTGTGCAAGACTGAGTGCTTTACAAATACTATCTCATTTAATCCTCATAACAACTCTGTGAGGTAGGTGCTGTTTTTGTTCCCATTTTACAGTTGGGGAAATTGAGACAAAAAAAGGTTATAGTGACTTGCCCAGTGCTATACAATAAGTATTGGAAACTGGATTTGAACTCGGGTCTTCCTGAGTTCAGATCCATCACTCTACATCCACTGCTCCACCTCGTTGCCTCTCAACACAGAATTGGGAGTTAAAAGACCAGGGTCACAATATCTACCCTATTACTTACTTACTACCTTTTGACCTTGGATAAGTTCTTTTTAAAAACATAGTCTTTATTTATATCTTTTGTTTTCATGTTACCATGTATCCTTCCCCTTTTCCTTCCTAGAGAGTCATACCTTACGATAAAAAAAATTTTGAAAAGAGAAAGAAAATGAAGTCCAGTAAAACTAACCAATATATCAAAAAAGTCTGTTGTTGTAGGCAGTGTTCCATACCAGTTATCCTACACCTCTACAAAGAAATAGATGGGAGGTTTCTGGTCATCATAATGTTGCATCATTCAGTTTCAATTGTTTTATTATTGTTCTTTCCATTTATATTGTTGCCATGGTATATGTTCTTTTCCAGTTTCTGCTTATTGTATTTTGCACCAGCTCATTTAAGTTTTTCCATGCTTTTCCGTATTCATCACATTTATTCGTTTCTTATATCAGCTTCTTACACCAGCTTCTTACAGTATTCAGTTACATTCATGTTGCACAATTTGTTTAGCCATTTGCCGAGCAGTGACCTCCTACTTTGTTTTCAATTCTTTCTAGACCCCCCACCCCCACCCCCACTCTGTGCTGTTATGAACGTTTTGGTTTTTATGGTGCAGTTTGTTGTTATGTTGACATCTTTGAATTATACCTAGCAGTGGAGTCTTTGTCATAGGGTATAGGTATTTTAATAATTTCTTTGCATATATACAATATAAATTACTTTCCATAATGGCTAGACTAATTCAGAGGTCCAGGGAAAATGGTTTAGGGTGTCCATCTTTCCACAACCCCTCCAACATTGCCTCTTCTCATTATTTGTCCTCCCTGTTCTTTGGCTAGGTGCAAGGTGAAACCTCAGGGTTGTTTTAATTTTTATTTTTCATATTATTAGTGATTTGCAACATTCTTTCATTTGGCTATTAATAGTTTTAAATTCTTCTTGGGAACTTTTTATTTATATCTTTTGACCATTCCTGTTTTGAAAAATGGTTGTCTTATATTTTTCTGTTAGTTGTCAGTATATCTTGAATGTAAAATCTTTATCAGAAATACTTGTTGCAAATTTTTTCTTCCTGTTTGACTGTTTTTCTCCTTATGTATTAATTAGATTCATGTGAAACCTTTGCAATTTCATATAATTAAAATGGTCTAGTTAATCATTTGCAATGCCTTTATCCCAGATTTAGTTATTAAGAATTTACTCCTGAGGCATAGATGTGTCGTCTTCTTTTTTAAAAGTTAAAAAATTTTTCTGGCATGATATTAATTATTCAGTTCATGTATCTGTTTTGATTTTATTGTGGTATGTAGTATAAGTTGTTGGTCTAAATCTAATTTCTGTCTGACTGTTTTGCAATTTTCCTAGTTAATTGTTGTCAAGTAGAGACTTTTCTAGGTCATTTATGTTTATGTTTATGTGCTTATTGTATACTGGACTATTGAGTTAAATGATTTGTGATTTGTTCTTGTCTAGCATATTCCATTGATTTACATTTACATTTCTTGTTTTTTAACTGGTACCAAGTGATTTTGATGATTGCTGCATTATAATATATAGTGTGAAGTCTGAAAGTACTATTCCCCTTTCATTCCTATCTTTACCCCCATTATTTTCTTTGATATTCTAGATTTTTTTGTTCCTCCAGATGAATTTTGTCTAGCTTGTTAAGGAATCTCTTTGGTAGTTTGATTACTTTATCACAAAATCTGTAAGTTAACTATGGCAGCACTGTCATTTTTATTATTTCAGCTCAGCCCATCTATGAATATTGATTATTCCTCCAGCTTTCAAAGTTTTTTTTTCTTTTTTCTTCTTTAAGGAACGTTGTAACTATATTTAAAGAGTTGAGCGTGTTGCGTGTTCTGTGTTAGATTGAATCCAGATATTTTGCATTTTGTTATTATTTTGAATGCAACTTCCCTATCTTAAATTCATTCTTTTTATCTAGAATTGCTGTTAATTTTTATGGGTTTAAGACTGTAGCCTGCGGCTTTGTTGAAGCTATTGTCTCACTTAGTTTCTTTGCTGATTCTTTTGGATTTTAAAAATACATCATCACGGGGCAGCTAGGTGGCACAGTGGATAGAGCACCGGCCCTGAAGTCAGGAGGACCTGAGTTCAAATACGGCCTCAGACCAAGCACTTGATACTTAAGCAAGTCACTTAACCCCAGTTGCCTAAAAAAAATTAAAAAAAAAAATACATCATCATGCCATCAGAAAATTGTGGTAGTTTTGTCTTTTCATCTTATATTTATGACTAAAGTTTCCTTCTTTTGTTTTATTGTTATTGCTAGCATTTCTAAAACTATATAAAATATTGGCAGAGAAGGCTAATACTCTTAATTCATTAGGAAAGTTTCTAGTGTATTCCTATTGCATATAGTGTTTACTGTTACTTGTTATACCACAAAAAGATGCCTCTATATCAATATTTTGTAATTTTTTAAAGCACTAATGAGAGTTATACCTTGTCACAGGCTTTTTTTTTTTTTTTTGGCACCTGAGATAATCACGAGATTTAAATGTTTTTTGTGGTGCTGAGCCATCTTTGCATCATGGCTTAAGTCCAGCTGGGTCAAAATCAATGACCTTTTGAATAAATTGCTGTCATATTTTCAGCATGGACCTTATTTGAAATTGTTGAACCCATTAATGAATTGGTGCATAATTCTTTTTCTTTGCCTTATTCTTCCATGCTCTTGATACTGGGACTGTGATGGTGTCCCAGAATATTTGGTGTAGTTTTAACCTATTAAAATGTAAAAATGCACTAAGACTGGGTGGGAAACCTGTGGCCTCTAGGCCACATGTGGCCCTCTAGGTCCTCAAGTGCAGCCCTTTGGAGGCCACAGGTTCCTCATCCCTGGACTAAGACTTTTGAGGCGTGTTGTATTTGTCTTGCAAAAGGAATTTGGAAGAGAACTTTCTCAATTGTCAAGAATAATTTATATAGCATAGGTAATAGTTCTTTAAAAGTTTGATAAAATTCACCTGTAAATCCAAATGGATCATGAAGTTGGGGTTTTTTGTTTTTTTTTGGGGGGGTAGTTGCAGCTAGTTCTGTTTCCTTTTCTGAGATTAGATTATTTAAGTTCTCTATTTGATGTTCTGTTGATTTGATATTTTATATTCTTAAAGATATTATTCTTTTTCTTTTATTCAGTTTTGTTTTGATAATTCTTTTTCATTCTTTTGATTTTGTTATTTCTTCCTACTTTGTACTTAATTTTGGATTTATTAGTTTAATTTTTGGCTTTCATATATACATACATATATACATGTATAGACACATACGTGTGTGTGTGTGTGTGTGTGTGTGTGTGTGTGTGTACTTTTCAGTTCCTTAAGATGAATATATTTTAGGGATATAAGTTTTCCTCTGTTTTACTTATACCCCAAAGTTTTACTCTTGTTTTTCACATAATTATTATTTTTCCAATGATCTGATCTTTCCCCCACTCATTATATAGCATTCTGTGATTAAGTTACAATTTAATTATTTTGTTGCATTATATCCTGTGAAGGATGTGTTTACTATTTCTTCTTTTGTGTATTTATTTGCAATTTCTCTTTGTCTTAATCCATGGCATATTTTTTAAGAAGGGCAAATGATGCCAAGAACTATCTATATTCTTTAGTAGTCCCATTTAGCAGCTGCTATAAATCTTTTGCATGTAAATTCTGTAATAATGTGTTTAATTCTGTATTTTCCCTTTTATCTTTTTTAGGTTTGTCCAACTCTGAGAGAGGAATATTAAGGTCTCCTATTGTTGTATTATCATCTGTCTTAATGGAGTTAATTTTTCCTTATTAATTGAGTTGATATGGCATTTGGAAAATATAGTTTTAATATTGATGTTGGTTTGTTGTCTATACTTCCTTTCCGAATAATATAATTTCCTTGTTTATGTTGGTTTATGTTATGAATTTGTATATTTGTTTTATCTGATAACATAATCACAACTTCTAGTTTTTGGATTCACCTGATACATAGCAAATTTTGTTCTAGCTTCTCATTTTTATTCTTTGTATGCCTTTGCTTTTTAAATGTGTTTATTGTAAGAAAGAGATTGTAGGGTTTTGTTTTCTTATTCAAACTATCATGCTTCATTTTATTAGATTGTTTAATGCATTTCAAACAGTATGTCCAGGAGACATCTTCAAGCCAACATATCCAAGACTGAACTTATTATCTATCCCCCTAAAGTCTTTCCTTCCAAACTTCCTATGTTGTTGGTGCCACCAGTCTTCCAACTTCCCAGGTTTATAACTTCAGCATTAATCAGGGACTCCTCACTCTTTTGCTTCACATACCTGATCAATTGCCAAATCTTTAAGTTTCTAATTTCACAACATCTCTTGCACTTGACTCTTCTCTATTCATACACCTTATTATCTTTGGCCTAAATTTTTGCAAAAGCCTTCTAATTGATCTCCATGCTTCAAATCCCTCCCAGCTCCAATCTAGTTATATGCTGTTGCCAACATAATTTTACAGAAGTGCGGATCTGATTATTTGACTTCTATTCTGCCAATTCCAGTGGCTTCCTTTAGCTGCTAGAATAAAATATATACTCCTCTGTTTAGCTTTTAAAGCCCTTCATAACCTGGTCTCAATCTCTCTTTCTATCTTCATTTCCTTTACTCCCCTTTCCATATGCTATGATTCAGCCACCTGACTTTTTCTCTGTTCCTTATATACAATACTCGATATCTTTTCTAGGAGCCGTTGTACTGGATATCACACATGCCTGCAAAGTATTCCCTCCTCACATCTGTCCGAGTCTTCCTTTTGTGTAAAGATGAAGCTTAGGCACCAATTTCTACATGAAGCCTTACCTAATCCCGCAAATGTTTAGTGTTCTCCCTCCTAACTACCTTATAATTACTTTTTATTTATTAACTTTATATTTATGCAATGTGTATAGATACATATATGTATACATATATTTTTTTATTTGTACTTATTTTGACCATTAGAATATAATCTCCTTGCAGTTAGGGATTGCTTTATTTTTTGAACACCTTGCACAATGCCTGTCACAAAGAAGGTACTTTATTAATACTTGCTGGTTGATTGATAAAAGTTATGAAAGTTAATTTTGTTTTCCTCCCTTTTTATTTCTAGTCTTTTTTTAAATTGAACTTTAAAAAGTTTTTCTTCCTCTTTTCAGAACATGCTTTGTCCTTATGTCTAATTTTGCCTAATTTTCATGCAACCCTTATTTCCACAGGCTGTCTTCCTTCCCTGCCACCTCTTTGGCAACCATTCCCCTGTTTTGAAGTTTACTCAATTTATTCATCTTTCTTTCTTTTTAAATATTTAGTGATTTAATTCTTTCCATTCTTTTCTCTCTTATTTCTCCCTTTTCATTTTAAATGGCTAGTTCAGAATTCTTCCTCCTCCCTAACTTGCTTTGTCAATTTTTTTCTTTTTCTGTGCTTTTTTCAAAGGATTTTCCCTTTGTTCTCTTTACTAATTCTCTTCCATTTTCATTTAATCTGAACTATTTCTAGTTCTTTGTTACCCCAAAAAATCATGCTGTAAATATTTTGATGTATTTGGGAACTTTAAATTGGGGCATATGCTTAGCAGTGGAATCTTTGTATCAAAGGTTGTGGTCATTTTAGTGCCTTTATTTACATAATTCCAAATTGTTTTCCAAACTATTTGTACTTATTTACAGCTTCACTAGCCACTGTTGGTTGGCACTAGTGTGCCTGTTCATTATGGACCATCTCATGATTCTACAGGGTTTCTTATTTTCATCGACTCTTGATTCGTCATCCTTTGTTATGTTTATTTAGAGAATTTTATAATATTTTTGATGTGTTAGTACTTGTTGATTTCATTTTTGTCATCTTTGCTAATTTGCTTGTTCTGAGGTGAAACCTCAAGGTTGTTCTAATTTCAATTCTTTCATTGTTTATGATTTGGAAAATTATTTCATATGGTTATTAGTTTGCATTTCTTTTTCTGAGAATAGTTTACTCTTAACCTTGGATCACTTATCTGTTGGGAAATGTCTTGTATCCCCATCCTTAAAAAAAAAACCAAAAACAACCACCCTCACTTGAGGTGGAAACTATCCTTTCTGGGCGTCATCTTCTATCTTTTCAATGTTTGGTGCCTAAACCCCTTGGCAAACCTACATATAGTTGATGCCTCCGCTTCCTTTCCTGTGACTTCCTTCTTAGTGCTCGCATTGTGGCTTCTAACTTCATCATTCAAGTGAAACCGCTCTCTCTTTGTAGTTATCTATGACCTCTTAATTGCCCAACCTGATGACCCTTTCCTAATTTCAGTGTTCTTGACCTCTCTGCAACCTTTGACGTGCCTTTGTCTCCTTGATATTCTTCCTTTTCTATGGATTTTCACGATACTGCTATTTGCTGGTTTTCCTCATATTTGTCTGATCTTCCAGTCTTCTGTGCTAGATATCCATCCAGGTTGGGCCTCTAACCTTGGTTGTCTGCCAGGTTTTTGTCCTGGACCTCTTTTCTTTTTTCACTCTTTTACGTGGTGATCTTCAGTTCCCATGGATTCAGTTATTATCTCTATGCAGACCATTTTCAGATCTATTATTTGCCAATTGGACTTCTTGAACTGGATGTCCCATAGACATAATAAACTCAAAATATCTAAAACCAAACTCACTATCTCCCCCTAAGTCCTCCCTTATTCCTAACTTTCCTGTTACTGTCAAGGGTACCACCAGCCTTTCAGTCACGCAGGCTCAAAACCTAGGTGTCATCCTTGATTCATCATTCTCTTTCACTCCCTTCTGTCCAATTTGTTTTTATGTCTTGTTGATTCTACCCTTAAAAATCTCTCCTGGACCAATCACTTGCTTCCAGACTTCCAAGCTGTGCCCCTGCTGCCATCTCATCTGAGAATTTCCCTCAGGATCTTGGGCTTCCTCCACATGGTCCAAGCACTTCATGGTTTTCTCAACCTGGATTATCTCTTTGTAACATATGTTCCTTTTGTCCCTTGGCGAGTTCCTTCTGGAGCCCCCATTGTGTGGAATGGCCCAGATTGTCCTTCACTCCTCTCCTGGCTCCGTTCCTGACTTCCTTAATTCCAAACTTTTGTCCTGGCATGTTAGTTCATCCCCTTTCAGCTCCCTTTTGTGTGTTATCTTTCCCCATTAGAATATAAATTTCTTGAAGGTAGGGACTGTTTTTTTGTTGGTATTTGTATTCTCATTGCTTAGCACAGTGCCTGACACACAGTAAGCACTTAATAAATGCTTGTTTAGTTCCTTCATGTATACTCCCTTCTTTTTGTTACTGCCACCACCCTGGTGCAGGTCCTCCTCACTTCACATCTGGATTAGTCTCTTCTGATTAGTCTCCTTGACTCATGTCTCACCCCACACTTCAGTCCATCCTCTCTTCGGCTGCCAAAGGGATCTTTTTAAAGCACAGATCTGATCATGTCTGTGGCACTCTTCCCCCTAAATGCTAGTGGCTTCCTCCAGGATCAAATGTAAAATCCTCTGTTTGATTTTTAATCCTTTTATAACCTACCCTCTTCCTACCTTTCCATTCTTACATTTTAACCCCCACCCCTACAGTTCAGGGACTTTGATACCTTGCAATTCTTCAAACACTCCATCTCTTGATTCCAGACATTTTCATGGACTGTCACATATGCCTGGAATGCTTTCACTCCTCATCTCCACTTCCTGGCTTCCTTCAAGTCTCAGATAAAATTGCAGCAGCTGGGAGAAGCCTTTCCATCAGTGTGGATTTGGGCAGATTACTTCATCTCTCTTCCTCTCAGTTTGTTCACATGTAAAATGAGTGAATGGAATTGATTTCTTAAGTTCCCTTTCAGCTCTAAAATACTTTGATTAAAAAAACAAACAAACCTCCTTATGCTAGATTACTTTTTATTCTACTTAGTATTGTATTAGTATTGAGAATTGTGAAGTAAGTCTCCTTTTTGGGAAGGCAGGGTCACCTCTCCCCACCCAGGCTTAGGATCCTGAATAATACATAAAATGAATAACTCATATATGAGTCCTCTTGAATTAATTGTACAGGCAGTTCTGCTATAACATGACATGTGTGTTCCCCCAAAGTCCTGTGTTATACAGAATTGAACAATAAAAACCATAGAGCTTATGGGGAAAATGGGGTGCACTTACTTAAATACTCTAAATACTTAAATAACTACTTTAAATAAAAAAACCATAGAACTTATGGGGAAAATGGGGTGCACTTACTTAAAACTTAACCAGTGACATTTTAAAAAAAGGTAGGAACCTAATAAGAATGACAGCAAAGTTTTATGTTTTTTTGAATGGTTAAGAAATACCTAAATGCTACAATAAATAGTGACCTCTTCCAAGGACTCATACTACTACTCCACCTGCCCTGCTGATGGAGCAGGTTGGTCAGGGCATCAGAAGTGGCCGAGGTGGAAGGGGGTGAGGTGAAGTGTGGTCAGACCCTTCTCTGCTCACAGCAACTGCTGCATCAAAAGATAGACAATAAATATAGCACTTTCCTTTGCAGTGACGTGAACTTTGCTTGTGGAAATGGGTATTGGAAAGTTATAGCTTGTGAGTTACTGTGAAATGATGCAGTTTTCTGTGTTCTTTTGCTGTTTCTTGGGTGGATTCAAGGGGCTTTCTGATTCCTATGAAACATTTTTGATGCTCTGAATTATTTTGTTATCAGCCTCACAACCTTCTACTGATTTTTTTAAGTGAATTATTTTATCTTTTTTGTGGGGGAAACCTTATTTTAGGGGTTCCCTATTCTTAAAATCTCTTACATCAGAGAGATAGAGGAGGAAATTTGGGGAGCAAATTGTTTTCCTTGGATAGTAATTCTCTGGCAAGTTTAGTAAATGATTGGTACGTAAGCAATGCTTCATAAATGCTTCTTTCCTTCATTCAAATATGGTTGAGTGGGGAGCTGGCTGAGGACAACATAATGAAGAAGAAATGAGGCAGGGATAGGCTTTTGTGGAGTATCCAGCACTGGGGAGGAAGATGCATATGGTAGACTAGAAGGGTCTTTGGCTACAGGCAGAGGTCAAGTGTTGGAATCCCAGCACTGTCACTACCTGTGTGACTAGATTAATCAAATAATTTCCCAGGGCCTAATTTTCCCTCATCCAAAGAGGGTAATGTAGATGACTTCTAAGAACCTTTCAGGCTCTAGATATATGACTCTATGACAATGAAAATGTCCTTTAGAGTGTGGTGGGAGGCCATAGAAGAAAGTGGAAGTGTTAACTCGGGTGAAACTGTGGAACAATGGAGCAAAAATAGACCTTATATTCATCTAGTATACTTGTTAGCACCAGCAGGGAGAAGCATCTGAGTGGAGGGATAGGATCCAGGAGCTGTATATTATGTGGTGCAATGGACTATGCTTGATTTAGAATCAGAGGACCTGGGTTTGAATCCTGACTGCTTTTCAGTGGGTACTAAAAAACTCTGACCTGGAGTAGAGATTTGGGGTTAAGACATGTTCCCATTCTGGGAAATTCTCTTCTCTGGGTTTCAGATCCTTATTTGTAAAATGATGGGGCTAGACCAGATAACCTCAGGTTCTTTCTACCTTTAACTCTATGATCCTATGATCTGAGGGAGTTTAAGACAGTAATGCCAGGGAGAGGCATAGTAATAGAGGAATTACTGTATGGTCTGGTGTGCATTAGGCTTTTATTTGAGGTTATCTGTGGTAAAGGAAGATCATGGAAAAAGGAATGCAATTTAAAAAAAAAACGAATCTTAAGTTTGTGTGGATGCTCTGTGATTCTTCCCCCTTCCTCTTCCCCTCCCCACCTCCTCTTTGGTCCAGACATGTGATATTGTTAAGGAGAATTTCCAGTGCTCAAACTCCTTCTACCGATGCGTATGTGAACCTGCTGGGCAACTTACAGTCTTAGAGCAGTGGTGTTAAACTCCAGGAGGGCCAACAAACTGTGCATAAGGATCCCCGTGAAGCACACATTGACTTAGAACACCACATATTAATATAATATATGTTTTATTGTATTTTTATTTATTTTGTTAAATATTTCCCAATTACATTTTAGTCTGGTTCTTGCAGTACTTGGAAGTGTTATGGGTGGGTCCTGCAGAGTGATTGATACGTGCCTCAACGCCTTCCCACCTGTCTCAGCCTCCTTTCTGATTGGAAGGCTGGAGGGTAGAGAGTTCTCTCAAAGCTTTCCCCTAAAGGGGACAAAAATTAGATTTCTAGCGCATTCCTTTTTTCATTGGCCCTCTACTTGGTTTCAGCTTCATGGAGCTAAGTACGCCCTAGTGTCATCCATATGTCCCTTCCTTCCCTCTCCCCTTTCCAGCCTCTTTTGTGTATTGTCTTTTCCCATTAGATTGTAAGCTCCTTGTGGGTAGGGACCAACTTTCCTTTTCTTATTTGTATTTATTCATCTTCTATTTGTGATGTGATGTGTGTGTGTGTGTGTGTGTGTATGTGTGTACACAGCCATCTAGCTGTCCTTGTTTATGTATCTATCTATACACATTTGTTATCTCCTCATTAGAATATCAGCTCTTTGAGAGCAGGGATTTTATTCTTTGTACTTGAATCCCCAGAACCTGGCACAGAGTAGATATTTAATAAATATTTGTTGATTTATGAATAATAATGATAGTAATAATAATAAATGGGATCTACTGATCTCCAAGGTTCCTTCCAGCTCTAAAATTCTGTTATTTTTGCATTTCTTTCTTAGGGACTAACCACTCAAAACAGGTGGATACAGCTTTGATAAAGTATGTACAGTGTGTATACACACACACTGTTGCATCTTTTTGTCTATATACATATCCTTCTATCCATCCATCCATCCATTCATCCATCCATTCTGTGAAAGGCCAAAGTCTCCCACTCCATCCAGGGCCATCTCCAGTCATCCTGATCTATAGCTCGCCACTGGACCCAAATGGCTCCAGAGGAGAGAGTGAGGCTGGTGACTTTGCACAGCTCTGCCTCACTTAAATCCAATTCACTTGCAAGTCATGACATCATCTTCCTGATGTCTTGGTCCTCTTCAAGAAGGAAAGACAAATAACAACAATAATATTCCTATACTTAGCTTAGTTCCTGGCACTTAGGAGGTACTTAATAAATGTTTATTGAATTGAATCATATTAAATTGTCCTACAGAGTAGCTTGGGGCCCAGAGGAGTTAAGTGACTTGTCCAGGATCATAACTGCTTGTTTCTAGGCAGTCCTTAAACTCACATCTGTCAGACTAATTATGGGCTCTCTTTTGACTGTGTTATACTGTTTCATGTTATCTTTACTTAAAAAAAAACCAAAAACAAAAAAAACCCCCCAAAACCCCAAAAAGCCACACCTTTCTAAAGCTACTCTTAAATAAAGGAATATTCCTTAGTATCTTTCAGTTTAATAATATAAATGTGAAGTAAGGACAGACCCTTAAAAAACAAAGCCTCGTAATGAATGCAACAGTTCTGATAAGCCACCTTGTCACACAAAGGTGCTTCCTTTGCCCCAATCCCAATATATGTGACCCTTTAAAGTTGGTTATGTAATTTGGCTCCAGTTTATCAAGCATTTCATCAGGTGACTATTTGTCTTATTGTGAAATAATTTTTGAGACAATTTTTTCATTGAGCCTTGCATAATTTAGAGCACCTTAAGTTGGTTTGTAAACAGTTGTTGTTTATATATTTGTCTTCATAATGCAAGTCTTGGCATATTTGGCCCTTCTATAGAGTTTAAAAATCTTGGCTGCCTCTCAAAGTGGAACAGATGAATTTGGCTGTAGTGTTCCTGGTGAGGGCATGTCATTCTGATATGCCATTATGCTGTGTATTCTTTTCTAACCCTTTTAAAATATCTGAATGTTTCAAATAAATGAATCAGCTGCTGTTGTTTGGACTTGCTTTAAAGAAGTTGGAGTACTATTTGAATCTTGTTGGTACAAAACATCCAGACCTTTTTTGTGTACTGTATGAGACAGATTGCTTGGAAGAAATGCAGGCAGGTAAAGGGATTAGTTTTAATTATGCACAGAGCTAGTGTGATCATGAAGTGGGGGGTGACCCCCCCCCCCAGATGCTTCCCAGTGTCACAGCGCCTTGAGACATGTACCTGAAAGACGTGTTAAAAGAGTAGTAGTTCTCTCCTTAGTAATAGTGAGAGGTTTCTCACTACCTGGAAAAAACAGACACATGTATGCAAGTTCATGGTGCTTTCTACAGTGAATCTCCTGATTATTGCTTTTCTTTCTCTTTCTGTCTTGCGATTTCACTTCTTGATTCTTCTATCAGCAGATTTCCAGAGTGGACCACCCTCTTTATACACACACATTCTTAAAGTGGGATTAGGAAGGATCCATTTTGTACTTTGATTAAAATACCTACTAATGTTCATTATTAAACTTTAGAATGGTCTGCCTTAGTGGTTTTTTTTTCCCTTTGCCCTATAAAACTTCCACTGAGCCTAAATGAGATAATAAGAATGAAAAGAAAAGAAAACATTGGAATCCTCTTCACAATTTTGTAGAGGTAGCGTGTGTATTAGAGGGCAGCTAGGTGGTACAGTGGATAAAGTGCCCAACCTGGAATCAGGAAGACTCATCTTCCAGAGTTCAAATCCAGCCTCAGACACTTAACTAGCAGTGTGACCCTGGGCAAGTGACTTAGCCCTGTTTGCCTCAGTTTTCTTATCTGTAAAATGAGCTGGAGAATAAAATGGCAAACCACTCCAGTATCTCTGCTAAGAAAACCCAAAATGAGGTTATGAAGAGCCAGACAGGACTGAACACCCACAAACAACAACAGTGTATGTAATGGGAAGAATGTTAGGATATTCTGCAGTGATTCAAATCTCTGCTCTTTCACTAGTCTCTTCTAGACTTTTCCTAGTCATAGGAACTTGAGAAGTTCCTCATCAATAAGAGAAGTTTGCTTCATCTGAAAATGGCACTTTTTACTTCACAGGGCTATTAATGAGGAAAATGCTTTGTTAACCCTAAATGCAATGTGTCAATGTAGTGGTATTAATTATTCATTTCTGTATTTCCTTGGAATGATTGGTCAAAGATTTGATTACCTGTTGTGTACAAAGGGCTGGGTTAGGTGGGTTAGATCTTTTAATTTGCATTTCTTAGGTAATTGAAATATACATATTAAATGTTTACTGTGTTTTCTTCTTTTGAAAGCTACATATTTTTTGATGATTGAGATCATTTTACCTGATTGAGGTAGAAATCAGATCTAAGACTTTCTCCTACCTTTGCTTCTGTTTAACTTAAAGCTTACAAAGATTTTCCCTGGGTTCCAGATAAGAAAAACTTCTGATTTCAAAATGGTTGTTAATTACACTAAAGACAAGTGGAATAGTAAAGAACAATCACATATGTTTTAAAGACATAGTGTCATGTTAGAACTCAGCCTTTCACCATGGCAGGTAGATGTGTTACATTTTTTAGCATCAGTGGGGCCTATTGTGGACCACAGGAGGCTTCAGGATTTCAGGGGCTGGAGTCACGTACCAGTTTGGTCTCAGCTCTTGCCCTTTCAAGAATTCATTTACTCTGTCTGGGCCTCACTCTTCTCACCTCTAACATCAGAGGGTTGGACTATATATGACCCCACCCTTCTTGAAGATTTGTTGATGATTCTTAACTCATTGAAACCTACTTTGTTCAATGGCCCAGAAGGCTTTGCCTAAAAGTAATGTAACTTTTTGTTGTTATTTGAAGATGTTCAATTTGGATTCTGCCACTTACACTTCAGTCTAATGTGTTTAAGTTAAAAACACACACACACACACAAATAACACTACTAATATTAAAGGAAGTGAAAATCTTAAAAGTTGTCAAGAGCTGAAATAAAACACATCTGTTTCCCACGAATATTATCCCACCACCTGGAACAGTCTGTTTTCACTGCATGAGTATAAATACATATTCAACAACGGTCTCCTTTGAATTTAAGCATTCCCTGTTCCCGTGAATAAAAATAGAATAGAACTAAATTCTTAAGATAATTTTTATTCCTTTTCTCTAATAAAGAATATTTGAATAGTAACATACAAATTGAATTAAATCAACAAACATTTATTAAGTGCATACTATGTGCAAATACTTCGAGGCACTGGTGATACATAGAGCAAAAAAAATATGCCATGGTCTCAGCCTTCAAGTAGCTTAGATTTCTTTTTTTTTTTTTGATAAAAGAGTGTGGTTGGGTGGGCAATGATGGAATACAACATCAAAAAAGAGAAATAAATCTAAAGTGATTTGAGATTGGAAAGTGCACTAATAACTGGAAAACGAAGAAAACTGTCGCATGAGAGGTGGCAGCAAAGAGGAGTTTTAATGAAAGTTAGGATTCTGAAGAGGAAGTGAGAAGAGGGTTGCATTTAGATTATATGGTATAGCTTGTGAAGAAGCATAAGGCTGAGTATAGTGGCATCTCCTTGCGTACCACAGAGGCAGAGGCTGGCACATTTTGTGAGCTCTGAGTCAGTTGGGTGCCCACATCAAGTTTGGCCTGTAGTGAACCCCAGGGAACACAGGGATCCCAGGTTTCCTAACGAGAGATGAACTGCTCCAGATCAGAAAACAAAGCACATCAAAGCTCCCCATGCCAGTCAGATTGGAATGGGGACCTTGAACAGTTCCTGCTCTTCCAGCATGATTAAGATAGGGAGACCTAGTGTCAAAAAACAAAAAAACAAAAAAACCTATCAGTAGGAGATGAGATCTCAAGTTCAGGAAACAATAATTAGGCTAGTTTGACTGGAACATAGAGTGTGAAGAATCAGAAATGTGAAATAGGTCTGGAGATGTAAGCTGGAGCCAGTTTGTTCAGGGCTTTAACTGCTAAGTTGAGTTTTTATTTCATTTTAGAGGCAATAAGGATCCACTGAAGGTTTTTGAGGGAGAAAGTAACAAGGTCAGATCTATTCTCTAGAAAAATTGTTTAAGAGATAGGTTGTATTGCGAGTTAGGAAGACCTGAGTTCAAATCCCTTCCTCAGACACTTTCTGTGTAACCCTGGGTAAGCCATTTATCCTGTGTTTGCCCTCAGTTTCCTCATCTGTAAAGTGGAGATAGTAACAGTATCTAACCCCCAGGATTTGTGTGAGGATAAAATGAGATATTTATAAAGTACTTTAGAAACTTTAAAGTATAATATAAATTATTATTATTAGATTATTACCTTTATGTGGAAAATTTATTGGAAAGAAGAGGAACTAGACTTAAAGAGACCATTTTAAAGGCTATTATAATAGTCCAGGCAAGAGGGGTCAAGGATGTTAACTAGTGTGGTAGCCTTCTTTTCAGTAGAGAGAAATTGAAGTATGTGAGAAATCTTCAGAAAGAGGGTCAACAGGGTTTAGAAACTGAATGGAAATTGGTGGTGAAGGAGACTAAAATCAAGGATGATTGATTTTCTGAACCCAGGACTTATGGTGGTATTTTCAACAGAAATAGGGAAATTTGAGGAAGGGAAGCTATAGGGAGGGCAGCCAGGTGGTACCTGGCCCTAAAGTCAGGAGGATTTGAATTCAAATCCAGTATCATACACTGACTGTGTGATCTGGGCAAGTCACTTAACCCTCTTGGCCTCAGTTTCCTCATCTGTAAAATGAGCTGGAGAAGGAAATGGCAAACCACTCCAGTATCTTTGGCAAGAAAACCCCCAAAACGGATCACAGAGTCAGATGTGACTGAAAAAATGACTCAACAACAAGATATAGGGTATAAAAATAATAGGTTTTCTTGTGGACATGGTTGAGTTTGAGATACCTATGCTGTGATACACCCAGGTGGAAATGCTCAGCAGGAAGTTGATAATGTGGAACTACCTGGAATTTAGGAGAGAGAGAGAATTAGATTGGTCTTAGAATGTAAGCGAGCTCTTGGAGGGCAAGAGCTGTCACATTTATGTATTTGTATCATCAACAAATAGCCTAGGCACTTTTAATAAGTACTTGGTTATTGATTGTGTCGATTTGAGTCATCTGAATAAAGACAATTGAACTCTTGGTAGCTGATAAGATCGAGAAAAGAGGCCTGAGAGTCTAGGGAGAGAAGAGTGACTCCAAGATAGAGCCTTGGGGAGAAAACTAAGGTTTGGAGCTAGACAACCAATGATGTCATCCAGCAGAAGAGCTTGAAAAGAAACGCCAGATTGCTAGAATGAGAAATGGGAGAGAATATTGTTCTGAAAATTCAGGGAGGAGAGAATATCCAGGAGGCTTATGTGGCCTGCAATGCCCAATGTTGTAGAGGGGGCAAAGAGGAGGAGAACTGGAAAAAAAAAAAAAAAGCTATCAGATCGAGCAGTTAAGAAACTTGGGCCAGCCTTGATGGCTTGCTATAATCTCATCTCCCAGGAAGGCTCAGGGACACCTGAGCTACAGTGAGCTATGCTGAATTTGTGTCTGTATTAAGTTCTGCATTAATATGGTAAGCTACCAGGTTGCCTGGTGAGAGCTAAGCCCAGGTCAGATATGGAGGAAGGCAAAGCTCCTTTGTCAGTTATTAGTGGGATTTGGGCCATGAATAGCCCCCACACCTCCAGCCTGGGTGAGATAGGGTGATCTGAGAGAGGAGGGGGAATAAGGAGGGAGAGTAGGAGAAAGGAGAGCAAGGGAAAAAGAGAGGTAATATTGGAGAAGGTATTTTACAGTTTAGTTGGATATATGCCTGAAATCTTCATAATACTTTGAAAGGATGTCCTGATAAGTCTCACTATTCAGTTTTAATCTTATGACATACTAAAGATAGTGGAAAAACTATATTACCAATATCAGTATAATAATTTAAGAGTTTGAAGAATTAAGAGTAGGGTTGCCTAATATAATTGAAAGAGCATTGACATAATTTTCCTCATCTGTAAAATAAAGGGTTTAGAACTAGATGAATTCCCTTTGAGTTCTAAATTTTTACGATTTATTATGCTTAAAATTAACAATATCATTAGAGGGGATGGAAGGACATAAAGTGAATCTTCTGAATTAATGATGTCAGCAAACTCAAGTTTACAGGTTTAGTAGTCACTGAAAGTAACTCCCATGTAAAGTAAATGAAGTTAACACTTGTCTTCTATTCATATTTTGACCACCTGTTCCTCTTGGATTCTCTTTTGTTAAGAATGATGTTTGGAGAGGTGGCTGGGTGACGCAGTGGACAGAGCACAGGCCCTGGATTCAGGAAGACCTGAGTTCAAATGTGACCTCAGACAAGTAACACTAGCTGTGTGTGCTCTGGGCAAGTCACTTAACTTCAATTGCCTTGCAAAATTAAAAAAAAAAAAAAAAGGAGGCTCTTGGAGTATTCTAGATTAGAGATGATGAGGGTGGTGGCTGGTATGAGTCAAGAGAGGGGAAGGATGGGAGAGATATCTCAGAGGTAGAAACCACAAGATTTGGCAACTGGATATGTGAATAAGAAAAAGGCATCCAGCGTGACAGAGTTTGAGAGCCTAGGTGAATGGAAGGATAGTGATGCCTTTTGCAACAACAGGAAATTTGATAGAGGGTTGTTTATTTGGGGGGAGAGATAATATAATGAGATCTGAGATTAAGATCAGAACTCACCTGTACTTGTTCCTTCTATGCAAGTCAATTTTTCCCACCCAAAATGAAGAGGTGGAGGTGGAGCTCTTTGAGAGAGATCCCTGCTCTGGAGGGCTAATCCTGCCTTCAGTGGAATGTTTGCTGTAGCCATGCAGTGATGTCAGGGCACAGGAAATGTGAATGCTCCTGGGATTTGGGGTAGATATCCCAATGACACTTGTTCATCTGCTGCTTCAGGTACCTTGTTAGTGGGTGAGTTATAACTACTTTGAGCTGCTGATATCCAGTTGAGAAATGGAGAAGTTGAAAGCTTGAACAGTAGAGGGATGGAGTTGAAATGGGGGATGGTATTGTAAAATAAGGATATATTTGGTTGGGTTAGAGATAAACCTCTATAATTGGCTATTGGGGTTAGCGTGGGATTCAGTCTATCTTTTGATTGGTTCATCATATACCTCTTAGGGTCAAGCCATGGACTTTGCAGATGTTGTGATCCCTATTTGGGAAGGTCACCTCTGTAGGGAATCCTAAAAGATGCGTACAGCTTTGCAGTACAGGTGACTACTTTGGAACCTCACATGGATGGCTTAGAGAGGTCTGCTTGGTACACACGTGGTACAGCAAAAAGTTTGGGGAAAAAAGAATAGATTATTAGAATTCACATTTATTTAGCACTTCATTTTATAAAGCTCCTTCCTCACAATAATCCTGTGATACAGAGGTCTGAATAAGGAAGGGCTAGACTGATAAATAAGCCTGCTGCATTTCTATAATTAATTTATCAGGTTTGGGAAAATAGCAAGTTTTGATGCTTCTAGTGTTCCAAATGATGTTTATCTTTTAATATCAGAGTTCAAAAATACAAATCTAAATGGAATAATGTATATAACCCTTCTGGGTATTCTCTCTCCCTTTATACTCTCCCCAATTTACTTTTTTTTTTTCATTTCAAAACAGTTTTTTCATTAGGGTGAGATTTAAAAGATTTTTTTTACTTTAGGTGACTAGACTATATCCAGCTGAAAACCATCAACCATTTTAGACTACGTGCTTCATTTGAATTGTGTTTCTGGATATAAGAATCAAGTATGAAAAATGTGAGTTTCATAACTTTCTCTGGGTTTCAAAAATATTCTAAGGCTAGGAGCACTTCTGAGATCTTCCCTCACCATCAAACTATACCTCCTCTCCTCCCTCCACCCACTCCCCACAGAGTTTATAGAGTTTCAGTCTTCATTATTGGGTTCAGTTGAACCTTATAAAGTGTGAGGAACCAAGATTCTTACATGTTTCCATGTTTACAACTGTTCCCTTCCCCCAATCCCATGTCCTTACAAGCTCAGACTAACTAACAGGAACTAACAGGGAAGGGGTCTCAAGGGGAAATAGCTAGTGAGTTGCACCCCATTCTTTAGTATCTATTTTCAAAATTCCCTGGAAGGAATGGTTTTCCTGATACCAAGATGGAGAAATACTGACATTTCCTTTTTAGCATTCATTTCTGATTAACTCTGATAACTTCCCCCCAACTTATCTCTTTTATTTTTGTTTAATGCATCCTAGTGTTACATTATATTCATATAAATTTCATGCTTCTTGGGTACACCTGGGATGAACGTTTGGGGAAGACATTGACCACAGTCAAACAATGGGAAGGGATGAACAGGGTGGTGATCTTTATCATAGGAAGGAACAGCCATGTCAGTGAGATCACAGGCATTTGAGTACTGAGTATTGAGTTGACTTTATAGCCAACAGAGCCAGGATAATTGTAGCAGAAGTGTAGAAAATCAGTAATTAAGTTGTTGGTATAAATTGTAATGTTTTATCACTGTCTCCTCTTATAGTAAGATTTGTGTATATGGATAATTACCCCCCCTTCTTTTTTTGGCTTTACATTGAGTTCTGGAAAAGTGACTGTACTTGTGGGCTTGAGTTCTTTATTTAATGGGAATTACTTGTTTCTAATTTTGCATTTAAATTAATTGTGGGAGCCCACTTTGGCATTTTCTAATAAGTAATAAAAATTCAATATCTTAAAATAATATATACTGCCATAATTTGGTATAATATATGTTTGCTGTTCCGTCAGTTTTGTCCTGTATGTATTAAGGTTGAGATAGCATTCTTTTTTTTTAAATGGAGAAGGAGGTTCTATTACTTTAAAATAGGGAGAAAGCATAGTAAGTATAATTTATTGTTATGCTTAAGTTGCTTTTTCTGGCCTTGGGGTTGGGATTTAATTTTTTAAAATCAATCATGCAGTTCTAAAGTAGAAAATCAGTATACCTGAAAGATATAATCCTTATAACACTATAATATAGAAAATATAATCCTTATAAAATGATTTAAAGTAGAGATATGTATGCCATGAAAACTCTACTATCTCTCCTTCACTGGACAGAGAAAAACAGAAACACTTAGAAATCCTTCCTTTCCTTTCCCCTTAAAAAACAAAAACAAACAAACATGTTAGAATGGAAAGAGCAATAGATTTAGGTTGGGAAGACAGGTTCCAATTCTAGCTTTGCATCTTATTGTTTATGTAACCTTAGACTGGGGTTCAGTCTCCTCATTTGTAAAATGAATGACTGGACATCTAAACCCCCTTCCAGTTTTAAATCTATGATAATACTGTGATTCTAAACATTTCCTTATTGTAATAAGATGCTAAATTTGGCATGATCCCAAATCAATACTGCCACCCAAGACCTACTTCTGTAGGAAAAGAGCCTGAAAATACTTATGCTGATTCTGTGCTTTAGGCCAGTAATTCATGGTTTCGTTCACTGAGTAGAAGAAGTTTAACAGCAGCAACAAAAGAAGTGGTATTTTGTCAAATGAAAATAAATTGTTATATCACAGGAAAGTATAATCACCACTTTAGCAGATGGATTTTATTCTAAATGTTACACTCTAACAATGCAAACTATGGGAATAATGAATTAAAAAAAAAAAACAAGAAACTCTATATATTCTTGAACTTTAGTGTGGGGAGAATCTGTTGTAGATCAATTACAGACCTTGCCCTTATCAAGTGTGGGGCATTAGCATTCATAGTGGATCTTAGGTATTTGAAATACTATTTACAAATGTTGGTGAACTTCTGAGTGTGGAGCAGATGTGCCACTATGCCTTGATCCCTCTGAAATACCAACTTGAAATGGTCCTGGAGGTCTTAGAGGTCTTAGAGGGAGAAATAAGAGGCTCATGGCTCATTTATATTTAAAATTTCCATGGACTAATGGGAAGAATAGCCAGAGGTTACAGACCTTTTCCCTTTCCCCATTGATATTTTGGGATGTATTGTCTTTTTATTCTTTGTAATTACATTTGTTTTTTATTGTTTGGTGGTGGTGGTTCTTTCTATTTAAATTATTGTAGGCTTTGTGTATATTGTTTTTGTAGCTCCTATATTACTTTGCATCAGTTCATTTAAATTTTTTCATGCTTCTCTGTATACATCATTTGCCATTCCTTAGGGCACAGTAAGGCAGCTAGGAGCAGTGGATAGAGTGCTTGGCTGGAAGCCAGGAAGCCTTATTGTTTTTAGTTCAAATCAGACCTCAGACACTTCCTAGCTATGTGACCCTGAGCAAGTCACTTAACCCTGTTTGCCTCAGTTTCCTCATCTGTAAAATGAGCTGGAAAAGGAAATGGCAAACCACTCTAGTATCCTTGTCAAGAAAATCCCAAAATAGGGTCACGAAGAGTCAGACACAACTAAACAGCAACATCAGTAATATTTCTTTACTCTAATAGTAATAATAATAAAATATTATTTTAATTAATAATTTTAATTATTTAATTTAATTATTTTAATTATTAAAAATAAAAAATAGTAAAATTTCTTTACTCTAATATTCATGTACTACTGTTTATTTAGTTATTTCCCAATTGATAGATATGTACTTGTTTTCAGTTCTTTGTTGCCACAAAAAGTGCTGTTATAATACTTTGGTGTTTATGGATCCTGTTAATTTTTTTTAATGGGCAGCTAGTCGATGTAGTCAATCGAATGTTAGACCTGGAGTCAGGAAGATCAGCATGGATTCCATCTCAGACATTTACTAGCTGCGTGACATTGGGCAGGACATTTAAACCTTTATATACCTCAGTTTCCTCATCTATAAAATTAGGACAACAATTGCTTCTCTATCCGTCTCACAGATTTGTTGTTAAGATGAAATGAGATTTTGTTAATCTTGTATATTATTATGCTCTTGTCTGTTTAGTTGTTCAGTCATGTCTGACTCTGTGTGACCTCATGAACTTTATTTTCTTGGCAAAGATACTGGAGTGACTTGTCAATTCCTTTTCCAGTGTGTCCCCATTTTACAGATGAGTAACTGAGGCAAATAGGGGTTAAGTAACTTGCCCAGGGTCACACAGTAAGTGTCTGAGGCTGAATTTGAACTTCGAGCTTCCTGACTGCAACCTGGTGCTCTATCCATTGTCCCACCAAGCTGCGCCTGTATTACTATGCAGTATATAAACAATAATAATGTCATTGATAATATTGTTCATAATAATAATAATGAAGTAATAGTAAAATGCAAAAACAGCAGCAGCAACAACCCCACTACCCATCTGGAGGGTGTGTATGTGTGTGTGTGTGTGTGTGTGTGTGTGTGTGTGTGTGTGTGTGTGTGTGTGTGTGTGTAAGGGTTGTGGGGTTTTGTTTTTTGGTGTCATTTGCATTATTATGGTGGATAGGTTTGCATTTTGGAAAAGGAAGTTATAGTTTGACTCTTGAGCCCCAAAGTATTAAAAAGTAGAGTGATTTTCAGTAATGAAGTGGCTAATCACTGTATTCTTTTGAATTCTTATTCTCATTCTTATTCTGAGTCTCTAGAGTCAGAGAACTATGCAATAAATTATTGATTAGTTTTTTTAATGAATTGAAGAGATTGTTATACATGATCAAATAACCTCAAGTTTTTCTCTCAAAGCTTATTAAAGTTGAAAAGACACAGATCCAAAAAATACATGTATAATCTAAGACATGGTTTTAAATATTTTCAGAAAATTTTTTTTGCCTCATTTGTGTAAGGGTAAGAAATTGATTGCTAAGTAAGAACACATCTCATTTGAATCAGTTAATCAAAGTGTGAATAATGCCTGGAAATTTATGTTCAATAAAGGCATTTAAACTATGTATAAGGGAAAGTAACTGTTGAGGTGCAGATTTGAATATTTCAGGCAGTCAGGCCTATGAGTGTTCTCTAAAACATATTCTCCAGCTTATTTATTTGTCTTCCTTCAATATTCTATCCCATATATGGGAGTGGAGTATAAATAATTTCAAGAAAAATCATTAATAAGGTCGTTTGAATTTGTGTGTGTTTCTCTGAAGGGAAAAAAAAAGATAAAACAGTTTTCTTTTTAACTTTTTGCCTAGGCTTCCATGGTATTGATATTGATGGTCCTTAGTACATATTTGTTTTTATTTTTGTTTTGCTTTTCTCCTTATTTCTCTGGTTTATATACCTATATTCAAGAGAATATGTATTCCTTCCCCCTATCTAGAGACCCTTTGCCCAATGCAGTCCACAATATTATGGAAGAATTTTTTTTTTAAAGAAAAAAACCTGAAACTTCTGAATGAATATCTCTCTTGTTCCCCCAGTAGAACATAAGCTTCCTGAGGGCATCGATTGTTTCATTCGTCTTTCTTACTACTAGCAGCGTCTAGCATAGTGTCTTGTACGCAGATGGCATTTAGTAAATGTTGAATTCCTTGAAATAGAATTAGTCCCAGAGATATGTATACATCTTCACAGCCATTCAGAGCATGGAAAATGAGAGCTCCTCTACTCTTATGTTGTAATTTCAGCAGGTAGGTTTGGATGCTGGTCTAAGTTGCCTTCAGTTACTTACTACACAAGATATATACAGAATGACACTGCTGAGTCATCCAGGGGCTTATCAGTGCTCTTCTGAGTGCAGGAGTATGTCTCCTGCAGTTGTCTGTTTCTACCAGCAGGTGTCTCTGGTTGTTCTCTCATGCTGTTGGAGTTCCTTTTGCAGTTCCCTGTTGCTCCCACCAGGGGGACTCTAGGTGTGAGTCTTTAGCTGGGACACCTGTCTTTTGTCCAGATGATGCAAACAAATACACCTGACTACTTGAGAAAATAAACAAACAAACAAACAAAAACGCTCTCTCCTTTGTGTAGTCTCTACTAAGGGAAAGTAACCTGCTGGGCCAAATTTATCTGGCTGCAGATTAGTGCATTTCAATTCTAAAGGTCGTAGTGCTAGCTTATCTTGCTAGCTAGAGTAATTAGACCTAGGACTTCTATAAGCAATCCCCTTTCAGCATGGTTTCTGGCCACCTCTGGCCAGGTGGCCCTTTGCCCAGTTGTAGGATCTCCTCTCCTTTCTTAGCTCCAGGACTTATCTCTGCCTCCCCATCTCCTTCCCACCACCCCACACTCAAAGTTCAGATAGGGTTTACAAGTCCAGCCCAGGTAATGACCCCTTAATCAATTCAGGAGCTGAGGAGTGGGGTCCCTTATTAGCCTTCTTAAACATTCAAAATCACTCTTAGCTACCATGACTGATTTAAAAGGAAAAAAAAAAAGGACTTGATCTCTCATACATGCCCAGATTCTTCTGTACAAAGTGGTCCAAAAAGTAACTTTAAAATATGCTTGTTGCAATCAGTTTCTCAAATTAACTGTAGCATTTGAAGGTTAAAGATAGCTTGAATTACTGCTTTTTCAAACTCAGTTGTGATGCTGTATTTTCATGCTGTTACTCCTCTGCTTTTTTTCATAATTAATAACAGACCCCATAGGTAGAATTTGTCTGATATTTGTGTTGATGTGTGAAGCAGGACAGAATTGAGTTGACTCTGTGGCTTTTCGATGCTAAACCATAGAAACGCTTGCCTTTGTCAGCAATGAAAGCAAAATAATTTGAGGACCTGCAGGGATTAGATTGAGAATAGGGGATGCTTAAAAAAAAATCAAAACCTTCTCTAGGACTGAATATTACAGATAATTTGTATCCAGGGAAAGATTATTTAAATCTTAATATTAAGTAGATGTATTTAAAAGCTACTTCAAAAAATGTTCATGAAGGTTTGCAATATATGTCATAATGTACGTTAGCAGCTATGGTTTGTGACCTATCCAGTTGGTATAGTTGAGGCAAACCAAAGGGTGCATAGCTAGTTAGTTATACATTTTCAACGTTATTACTAGAAGTTCTAACAAGTGCCCTTCTTCTCGAGGGCAGTATCTTTTATGTGTTATTCAATGAACTAATGGAAAATAGAAGCAAAACCAAAAACAAAAAGCCAAACATTTATGAAACTTGTGAAATGCCAACGATTCCAAAACAGCCAGCATCTTTCATATTAGTTTTGGGTGTACTCTTCCAGTAAGGAAAATACCTTACCTTTATTGACTTTAAGGAGGAATCTAGGGAGTGAGCTATCTTTGTGGGGCTTAAGGATTTTTTTGTGAGAGGATGCCTAGCTTTTTGTATCAAAATATGTGGCGTAAGATTTCTTTTTTGGAAACCAAAGGAAGAAAGGAAATTCTGATTTCAGGATGACTTTTCTATCCCAGGAAGAGAATCTTCATTGTCCTCTATTTTCTCAAGGGTACCAACAGATGTCAGGACCCTTCCCTTGGCACCTTTCCTGGGGAATCCTAACTGCTGCCATAACTTGCCCAAAAGAATCCATAGACTGAGTTAAGCACTCTGCATATACACAAAGCATTAAGGAATCATTGATAAGGGGATACTGAGAGTGTTTAAGGAGTTCTTCTTTACCCTGTACACTATGGTGAAAAGTAAAGCAGAATAGCAACATATTTTTAAAAAGTATATTTTAAAAATAAGTTTAATAGAAAAAGATCATGGTCCTTATTTTTATTTCTTAGTTTGAATTTCCTACATTCTTACAAAATGGTAGTAGAAAATATCTAGTTTAAAAGGGACATAATTTAATCTTGTGTGTGTGTGTGTGTGTGTGTGTGTGTGTATGATGTGTATTTCATTGGGCATAGTAGCATCTGTGAATTTTAAGACCCTGTAGAATAATTCCTGATATGATCATAATAGAAAACACTCATTTTGTACTGTTTTTGCCTGGGGAGTACACTTTTAATACTCCTGGTTTTTACTTATTCCCCTGACAGACACTAAGATTTTTGGGATGAACAAAGTAAGAATGGATCATTCTATTGTTCTTACTTATATGGAATTTGTGGTTGATAAACGTAATTGCATTGAATCAAGTCCACTCAAATGTAATAATCTAAAGGCTAACCCAATTTTGGTTTGTCATGAAGTGAATGTGTAAGAGCCTGATAATGCTTTGGCTCAGGGATGACTAATGTATAGACTGAGAGCCACGTGGGCCTCCAGTTTGGTTCAGCACCGCTTTACTTTCTTCAATTGAAGGTTTCACATGTATGACCCTCTGCAAAGCAGTGAGGCCACAGTGTATGGCAGCTAAGCATGAAATCCCCTGCTTCTGTTTGTTTCTTTTGTTGCCACGAGTTAATAGGGACAGAGACAGAAGACGGCCCCAGAACAAAACAGAAATAATGGAGTATTTCACCCCAAAAAGGAATGTGGGTTGGAAAATACAATGGGCAAGGCACAGAAAGACTCTGTGGCCCGAGGCAATGCAGAGCATTGGCCAGAGAACAGCAGTACTGACTGCATAGGACCCTTGTGGGTCCAGAGTCTTAGTCTGAGATCTCTGCACAATCCACATGGCAAAAAAGTTTCCATGTATTCTGTAATACAATTTATTGTTTTCTCCCCCTAGGGTTTTAAAGGAAAGGACTGTTGGATTTTTTAAAATCAAAGAGTAGACTGATTTGGGGAATAGCCTATTACAAGATATTTAAATATTATAGCTGCTCTTTCAAATAGTTAATGTTATTGCCATTTCTTATTTCTGTTAATTTAGATCCTGTTTTAAATTTATACTTTTTCTAAATGTTGTGCAGATACATCTAAATATTCTAGGTCTATGGTGGTGGTGTGAATTGAATGTATTTTTTCTTAAAAATAAATGGAGTTGGCAAATGATAACATTATAGGTGAAATATTTTAAACCTTTAGTATCAGGCAGGTATAGAATAATTTCCTTGTGCATTATAATGGTTTAAGTATAAGAGGTTGAGACTTTGAAGTGATTATTGAAATAAATATTAAATCAACTTTGGTCTAAAATCTTCACCTAAAGTCAGTACTTTCCTTGGTGAATAGCTAATAGTCCAAGCAGCTGTTATTCCCTTTTATTCACTACCTGTATTCACTCTATTACAAGGAACGTCTTAAAAACCCCATTTAGCACATCAGAGATGCCATCTTAAAATATTATTTTTACTGACTATTCATAAGCAGCAGTCGCATTCTGTAATGTGTATTTGTTGTATTAAAAAATTCACTATTCTTACATCTCATCAAGTGTTTTTGTTTCTAGTAGAGATTATTTTAATTTTATTGTAAATCAGGTATTGTTTCACCATTCTTGCCCATTTTGTTCAGTATCTTATCTTTGAGGGTATTGCATTTTATACTATTTGTCCAGAAATTTTTTTCTATTTTTTTGGGGGGGGGCACTATTGTGAATGGTGTTGAGAAGCCAAGATGCCTTGTTTTTTGTTGTGTGAAGAACACTTCTAGAGAAATAATTTACCTTTGCTTTGGGAGACCCTGCAGCACTGCATGAAATTAGAGATTTTAAAAGTACTTTAAAATGGTTGATTTAAGAATTATTTATCAAATACTTTTGGTGTACAAAATACTTTGCCAGTCCTAAATGGTGAGATTTAGTAACATGACCAGCATGGAACTTCCTTTTTCTAGCACCACAGGTGCACAGGTCTGACTCATTTTATTACTAAATTTTTATCCTTTTTCCATTTTTCCTTTTTATTTCTTATATATTAGATGTGGTTGAGATTTTAGTAGTTAAAAAAAAGACTCAGTTTTTACAGATGGATTAAAACAAATCAATATTGGGGCAGCTAGGTGGCACAGTGGATAGAGTACCAGCCCTGGATTCAGGAGGACCTGAGTTCAAATGTGGCCTCAGACACATAACACTCACTAGCTGTGTGACCCTGGGCAAGTCACTTAACCCCATTGCCTAGCCAAAAAAAAAAACAAACCCAAAAAACAAAAAAAACCCACAAGTCAATATTACAGCCATAATTCCTTTTTTTTTTTTTTTTTTTTTGGTATCTTATTGAATTTAACTTGCTGTCACTTTGCACTTGGCCTTTCTTTCTTAAAAGTGTGTCATGAAAAGTGGAATGAGTACTGGAATATGGAATCTTCTTTGAAAAGGGTAGAATCTTAAAAAGACTGTGTGAACAGGACTGGATTGGTCTGGAAATAAGCAATTTCTTAATGATTCACCTAGAGGATATGATGTGGGATATAGCCTCTTCCCCCACCCCCCATCACCACTTTTTTTTTTTTTTTTTTTTTTTTTTTCCTGCCCCAAGTGACAGTCAAGAACTGAACTTTTTTTTTTTTTTGGTTTCAAGTTGGGGTAGGATGGGTCCTGTAGAATCTTCTGTTTATTGGTAAGAGAAGAGAAGAGGACTGCTGATATACATGGTTAACCCTAAAGGCAGGAGTCATTATTACTCATTTGTGTCTGAAAGATTATATCTTGGTAATATCTGGATGTCTTATTATTACTGTTATATCAGCACATTTAACAAATGTTGTATAATAGGCATTCCTGTGAAAAAAGTAAGGTGGTAAATGAAATGATAAAAATATTTACATTTAATAATGGCTAAATTACAGTATAGATAATTTAAGTTACATTGAAGTTGCATGATTAAACCTTAGTTCTTTAATCATCAGAGTGACCTATTTAGTATGTTAGATACTTGAATATAATAAGAGGCTTACTTTAAAATTTTTTTCAAATTTGTTTTTATCAGTCAAGATCCACCTATTCACCTTCCACATCCATTTGTGAACACAAGTAAACAACACTCATTACAAACACGTATAGTCAGTCAAAAGGAAATATCCATATTGGTCATTGACAGTTTTTGAGAAATGTTTAGATTAGTCTTCTTGCTACTTTCTTTTTTTTTTTGGCGAGGCAATAGGGTTAAGTGACTTGCCCAGGGTCACACAGCTAGTAAGTTTCAAGTGGCTGAGACCGAATTTGAACTCAGGTCCTCCTGACTACAAGGCCAGAGCTCTATCTACTTCACCATCTACCTGCCTCTTTTGGG
>NW_020954550.1:23148662-23166947 GCF_900497805.2 Vombatus ursinus
TCTCTCTCTCTCTCTCTCTCTCTCTCTCTCTCTCTCTCTCTCTCTCTGTGTATATGTATATATACATATATATACATATATATGTATATATATAATTTTATTTTCATTTATGAACAATCACTTCCATAAGCTTTTAAGTTTTAAATTTTTCTCCCTTTCTATCCCTACCTCCCTCCCCAAGATGGCACACAGTATGATATAGGCTATACATATACATTCCTATTAAACACATTTTCACATAAGTGATGTTGGTACTTTCTTGAGGTATTGAGTGTTGTGTTGTTCCAGCATCTCAGGGACTTGAAAGCTGTTAGTGCTCTTAAAGTGGTCTGATCCAGGGCATAGTCTGATCGTCCATAACCCTCCCTTTTTCATTCTCTCCACACCCTCCTCCCCCAATGTCTGTAAGTTCCTGACCTGGGTTTGATTCTGTGCAATAGTAGGTTGCTATTGGTCTCAGCCTCTCTCAGTCAGCTGGAAAACTCTGTTGGTTCAGACTGGCAAAATTGTAGGCTCCACTTTGGTCAGAGATTCCTTCCTTGGTTATTTCTCTGCAGGCTGGCCTATATTGTGGAAACGACATCCTGTTGTATGCCTGGGGTCTGAGCCACATGCTGCTGCTGCTGCTGGCATTTTTTTTTTTTTTGGCAGTTGGGGTTAAGTGACTTGCCCAGGGTCATACAGCTAGTAAGTGTCAAGTGTTTGGTCTGAGGCTGGATTTGAACTTAGGTCCTCCTGACTTCAGGGCTGGTGCTCTGTCCACTGCGCCACCTATCTGCCCCATGCTACTGGCATTTTGAACTTCTTCTTTTGTTGGTTTTCTACACAGGACCTCCCTACTGGGGACCCCCACCCTTCTGACAGCCTCTATCCTTCTGTCGCCATTCTCTTTCTCACTCCACTCTCCTCCCTCTCTCCTAGATATGTACCATATCCCTATGCAGGTTCTTTTCTCACTCTGCCCTGGATCTGTGCCCCAGGACTGGGGAGTGGGTGACAAAGCTGCTAGTTGGCACCTGTCCCCATCATGGTGTCATGATGTGGTCTGGGAGGTGTCCTGTAAGGGTCAGGGACCGTCTTTTGCCCTGGTATACAGCTCCCTAGAGGGGTGCTCTTGGTGTCCGCAGACTTCTTGGTCAATTTCTTTTTGCTGAGCTGGGCTGGACAAATGATTCACGGTGACATTTTCTGGAATCTCCATCAGGATTCGGTCTAGTTCATTTTCTAGATCTGTTTGGGGAAGTTTGCGGAGCTCGCTGCACGCTCTGCAATTTGGCTCTTCCAGATGCTTACCCTCGATAAAAACAAGTGCTGCATTAGGAGAGAAGCCCACTGGATCTTGGTATAGTGAAGGCTGGAGACCAAAGTGAGTTAAAATCAGATCGTAGTCTTGTTTAAATAAAGCATATCATGTTCTAAAGAGAAAAACAATTTAACATTTTTGTCCAGTTTTAGGAACTATTGCCAGGATCAGATTTTATAAATTGTTATTTATATTATATTATTTTCTTCTCTAAAACACTTTTTTTGGCCAGTATTTTCTTTAATTCTAGTAGGTATGTATATAGTATATTCATATATATTGCATAATATAACATATTTTGTTAAATATTATATAACTCTTAAAGAGTATACCTATGAATAATTGGATTTCTTATTTTTAGATGATAAATTCTTTGAGGAGACATTTATTTGCTTTCTATATAATCAAATAAAAATAATGATAATTGATTTTATATGGCACTTGAATTTTGAAAATTGTTTTATACACATTATTTAATTTGTGCCTAATAAATACCCCATGAGGGAGATACTTTAATAGGTATTGTTTTCCTCATTTTGCAGATGAAATAACTAAGGATCAGAAGGGTAAGTGACTTAGTAACTGTGGTCACACACCTATTAAGTGTAAAGAGGCATGATTTGAACCCAAGTCTTCCTGATTCCCAGTTTAACACTTAATCCACCATGCCATAATGTCTATCATTATTAGTCATATTGGAAATTATAATTAAGAGAACAAAATTACCTTCATCCACTGCTGAGCTTAGTCCTTAGTGGTGACCAAGCATTAATACAGAAAATATTTGTGTGTGAACCATAACGTCGTAATGAGCACAATATCACAAAGGTCAACGTTCTGATGAATATGGGGAAAACAAAGAAATCCATTATTAAGTTCCAAAAATTAGGGTGTTAGTCACTTAACCCTGTTTGCCTCAGTTTCCTCATCTGTAAAATGAGCTGGAGAAGGAAGTGGCAAACTACTCCAGTATCTTTGGCAAGAAAACCCCAAGTGGGCTCACAAAGAATCAGACATGACTGAAATGACTGAACAACAAAAGGTGGTGCAGTGGTTAGAGTGCCAGGCCTGGTGTCAGGAAGACTCCTCTTTATGAGTTAAAAAATATGGCTCCAGACACTTGTAGTTGTATGACCCTGGGTAAGTCACTTAATCCTATTTGTCTCAGTTTGCTCATCTATAAAATGAACTGGCAAAAGAAATGGCAAACTGCTCCAGTATCTTTGCCAAGAAAACCCTCAGATGGGGTCTTGAAGAGTCAAACATGACTGAAATGACTCAACAAAAAACAGTAATCTACATGTTAATTCCTGACATCAAGAATAAATTTGTTGCTTTGTAGCTTCTACTCATTGACCTTGTTGTTCTCCATCTTCCACATAATAGCTCTTCAGAAACTTGAATAAAACTTATCATTTCCCTAAGTCTTCTCAAAATTAAGCATCTTCCCTTAAGTGTCCTTCACTTGACATGGTCTCAAGGCCTTTTTCTCTGGATGCTTCTTGGCTCCTACCTTCCTAAACTGTGGTTCCCAGAACTGAACACAGTCTTCTAGAAGTAGTTGGATCAAGGTTATCAGTGATCTCTCAATTGCCACATTTTATGGTCTTTTAAAATTCCCTCTTTTTTCTTGAACTCCTTAGCGTTTCAAATTATTGACCACCCTTTCTTCCTTGATATTTTCTCTTCTGGTTCTCCTACATATGGGACTACTTCTTGTAATTTTCTTTTGCTGGGCCTTCCTTCATATCATTCTTTTGACTGTGGGTGTATCTATGCCCTGGCTTGATCCAGTGCCTCTTCTTTCTTTCCTCCACAATTCCATTTGATGATATTAGCTCCCATGGATTCAAATCTTATCCATAGGTAGATGATTCCCAGATGACTTTGTGCAGCTCTAACTGCTCTTCTGAACTCCAGTTCCATAGCCTCAACTGCCTGTTGTACATCTCTAATGGTTGTCCTATAGAATTCTCAAACTACAATGTACAAAATGTACGAAAAAAGAACTCGTTATCTCTCCTTCCAAATCATCCCCTCTTCCGAACTTCCCTGTAAGGATCAATAGCACCACCATCATTCTAGTCACCCAGGCTTGTAACCTTGGTATCATCCTCAACTCATCCCATATATCTAATCCATTATCAAAACTTGTAATTTCTTCTCTATACCATCTCTCATATATGTCCTCTTCTTACACAACCACCATCCTAGTTCAGGGTCTCATTAACTCTCATCTGCATGATTACAATAGTCTTCTAATTGGCCTCTCTGCTTCATGTTTCTTGCCTCTCCAATTCATCCTCCATTTAGCTTCCAAAGTGATTTTCTGAAAGGGTAGTTTTGTCTCTGCTATCTCCATCCTCAGTAAATCCCAGTGGCTCCCTATTACCTCTGGGATATAAAGGCCTTCGTGTGGCATTTAAAGCTCTTCATAACCAGGCCTCTTACATTTCCAATATAAATGCAAGCTCATTTTCCCATAAACAAATGTTATAATAGGATGCAATATTTTTGAGTCATATGTTTATTTAAAAACACCATAACATTCATAAACACTATATATCATCAGTTATAATCTACCTGTATGCTATATAGCATATTTTCTAAAGTAAATGCAAGTTAAACAGGGAGGTAATCAATCACATAAAATTCAATTTCTTTAAGCACTTATCAGGACAAGAACTTTGCCAGGCAGAAGGAATGACTTTGGGGTCTTGGGGAAGATTACTATATAGTATCCCAAAAGAATGGCTTATGCTTAAAGGCAGAGTAACCCTTAGAGACAAGGTAGAGAAATAGGGAGGCCTCTTGAAGTTCATAATTGGGTAAACCAAGTTGAAAATCCTACAATATGTCAGGAAGGATATTGACTGGGTAAAACTTTGTGAGTTGCCTGAAGTACGTACTATCAGTAATAACATGAGTGCTCTAAATGTAATTTAGTCCAGGTCATACCAGTCCATTTTGTTGATAGTTTATACTAGATTTCTTCAACAGAGGGCAAGGAAACAGGGTAAGGGAGGGGAACCCAGGTATATAATTTAGATTTTTAAAAATCTTGACAAGATTATGTAAAGAAGGCTTAAAAAAAAGGAAATCTGTAATAGCAATAGGATGATATTACTTCAGTTAAGCATGGGGCTTAGAGAAAGTCAGAAAACATTGACCTTTGCTTGTATACAGCACCATGATGTATCTGTAGCTGTGATTGTATGTGCAATTTTGAGCCCCAGTATTCAGGGAAGACTTGTTAGAACTGATAGGGTCCAACAAGAAAAACACCGAAGGGAATAGCTGTATAAGGACCACTAAAAATTTGACTCTTGAGATGGGATCAAAGCCTAATCCTAGCTAGGAGGACACAGGCGTTCACAAGGCCGGAACTAGGGGCCCTGTTGAGTGGGTGAACAAACTATGGATGAAAATAACACATTGGGGGCCTGGATTCCATTTCTTGTGGCAGCTGTGTAATAAAGAGAGATTTCCTGGGTTCAAACCCTGCACTCCTGGAACCAGATGAACCTCAGAAGGTGTGGAGCAAGCTTCCATTAGTCGTTTTCTTGTCGTCCTATGAAAAATTTATAGATCTTGTAAGTCTGTTCCAGCCAATTAGAGATTGGATTTATTCTGTGGTGTGAGTTAAGTAACAGCAGTTACTTGCTTCTTATGGGGGTTCTGGATGCTAACAGAAGCTGGAGGTAGCTCCCCCCCCCCATCCTTTGACCATCGACTCTCATGAGTCATTCAGGGGCTTAACAACCCTCTCATTATTTCAACCTTGTTAAGTTGCAGAGATCTAGGGGTGGTGAGAAAAGCAAGTTAGTTGTATCACCAAAGCTGGCAGTAGTACTGAGGAAAGCAGAGGACTCAGAGGAATAAGAGTAGAGGGCATGAACCCTGAACATAAAAAAGGGGCCCTCAAAGCTCCATTCACAATCTGTGGAGTAGTGACTCTTATTATCTGAAATTCTCCACCCTGCCAGCTGCTACAGTGGAAACTGACCTTAAAGGAAAAACGTCTAACTTATCATTCATTCCATAACTGGGGCAAAGATGGCAAATAGGCCTGTAGTGAATTGTCCTTGGAAGTGGACTTGAGGATAGCCCTGTGAGTAATCCCTTGTTCTGTTCAGCTACTGTGGGTTAAGATCAGTGGGAAGTCTCAACTTTATCCTCTTAAGCAGTTGCTAGATTTTAATTTAACTCATTGATGATGAGTAGTATCAAGTTACATTTGATATGCTCTTCACAACTTATAAAAGCATTTTCACATCCATTTTCTTTTTTTTTTTTTATCCTCAGGATCAGTGCTTGGCACAGTGCCTAGCATGCAATAGGCATTTATTAAATGCTTATTGATTTTAGTACAAGTTGTATTGTTTTTCCAGATGAGGAAACTGAGTCTAAGGGGTATCAAGTGTCTTGTTCATATCACATAACTAATAAGTGGAATTGATTTTTTGAACTGAGGGCTTTCTGATTCTATGGGCAAGGTTCTTTAACACTGCTTATTGTTTGTTACTGTTACTGTGTTGACTAAAAACTTTCCATGTAATATTATGTAAGATTATGCTATCCAGGGGTGGGGAAACCTGTGGTCTCGAGGCCACATGTCTCTCTAAGTCAAGTGCAGCCCTTTTACCGAATCTAAACTTCACAGAACAAATTTCTTTTTATTAAAAATTCAAATTAAAAGTATTAAAGATTCTAATTAAGGATTTATTGTGTAACACTGGGACTCAGTTTGGATTTGGGTCTGGATTCAGGAATACCTGCATTCAAATCCAGCCACAGACACTTTTTAGCTGTGTGACCCTGGGCAAGCCACTTAACTTCTGTCTCAGTTTTCTCATCTGTCAAATGAAGGTAATAATTAGTACCTACTTCCCAGGGTTGTTTCAGGGTCAAATGATAGAATATTTCTAAAACACTTTGCAAACCTTAAAGCTCTTTATAAATGCACGCTGGTGGCCAGTATGTTACATTGATAAAGATCTGGAAAAAGGACTAATGGAATGTACCTCAAAGGAGAGTGGGTTTCAAGGGTAATGGCAATGGAGTGTGATGGTGAAGAATGACCAAGGGGAATAAGGAGCAGCATATCTCCTAAGGTCCAGGTGTGTCATGAGAAGAGGAATAATTTATACTAGATAAAACACAAACTCCTTACCTTGATACTTAGCATCTTTCATAATCTGGCTCCATCCCCAACTTTCGCTATATATTTTACATTTTTCCCTGGGGTGGACACTAACTAGGCAGCTAGTTGTTGAGGCAGCTAGTTGTCCCCTGAACTCATTAGTCCATTTCCCTACTTGGGGCTTTTGAGTAAGTTGCCCCTTCCTTCTGTCTCTGGAATACACTCCCTTCTCATTTCTCCTAGACCTTATCCACTTCATGGAAGGTTGACTGTCTTCTATAAAACCTTACCTCATTCCCACCCTTTTTAATTATTACTCTTCTTCCTTCTTTAAATCACCCTGCATTTATTTATCAGTATCCTTCTCCAGGACTATTAGATTTTTGTCATTGTGTAGCATTGCCTTGCCTTGTACATGTAGTTGGTATGGGATCATAGGATCATATATCTAGAGATGGGATGGATTTCAGAATCAATATAGTCCAACCCTTTTTTAAATTTATAGTTAAGGAAACTAAGGTCCTGGGAGGTTAAGTGATTTTCCTGTTACTGTGACTGTTACTGCTGGCTATTGTTACTGTTATTATTACAGCTATTGCTACTGTTGTTGCTACCAGTGTTACTACTTTTTTTTTTTTATTTTAGTGAGGCAGCCAGGGTTAAGTGACTTGCCCAGGGTCACACAGCTAGTAATTGTCATGTGTCTGAAGCCGGATTTGACCTCAGGTCCTCCTGACTCCAAGGCCTGAGCTCTATCTACTGCGCCACCTAGCGACCCCACTGTTACTACTATTAATACTGCTATTACTACTGCTGCTACTATTGTTAACTGTTACTGTTGTTGCTGTTGTAACTGTTTTTGCTACCACTGTAACTGCTATTGATACTACTACTATTACTACTACTACTACTATTTCTACTGCTGCTGCTGCTGCTGCTATTGCTACTGTTACTGCTGTTAGTAGTGCTACTGTTACTACTATCACAGAGGTAGTAGAGTCAAAGAGGATTTGAATGCAGAGCCTTTTTAATATGCAACTTACAATCTTTTTATTGCACCATGCTTGTTCAGTTAATACTTTTGTTGAATTGAATTGCAATAAGAATGTAAAGCCTGGCTCTGGCTTCCTTTAGAATACTTTCTCTGATTAGCCTTTTGCTTTGTAATATATTAGTAAGATATGAAAAACGAAAACTCACCAACCAACAAAACCAAAACCAAATCCCTTGAATGGAAAGTGTTCTCCCAAATATGCTTTTATTGTAAACAGCAATTCAGGGATTTCAGTACCTATTTATGTTAATTGTATGTACTTGTCTCTCCTCTTTAAAATTATAAACCTTTTGAAGTTATAGGTTGAGGTCTGATCTTGACCATGTTTCCTGAAGGTGCTCTAGGAATACTTACTGACAGAAACACTTATTCAGAGGTATTTTTATTGCAGGGCGCTGATAGCTTCAGGCTGATTAGAAGATAAAAGTTTGGAGGCATTCCTTCTTTATCTATTCATGTGTGTTCTGAAAAAAAAATGCAAATTTTAATCAGGCAAAATCAGTTAAAAGTTTTGTGATATTTTATTGGATGTGATTTTTTTTTAAGAAAATAACTTCATAGCCTTTTGCTCTGGAACAGCATTATTTTTCATGTTTTTATGAACCATGAAGACTCCTTAGGTAATGGTATCAAAATCATGAGAAGTATCAAAGATCAACTAAAATTACTCATTTCAGTTATATTAATTTGTGCCATTAGACAGAGAAAAAAGAAATTAGATGAAATTTGTTCAGAAAATGATTTGGATGCATTTTTGTTCCATTAGATTTTTGAATAATCACACCAGTTGCTATTCCATCAAAAATGTATTAGTCAGTCAACAAGAGTTTAGTTAGTGTTTACTATCTATCAGGCACTCCATGTCATAAGTGCTGGGGATATAAAAAGGGGCAAAAACATGGTCTTTGCCTTCAAGGAGCTCTCAGATTCTAACAAAGAAGACAACATGTAAACTGCTATGTATATCTAAGTTATATACAATGTAAATATGAGGTTATCTCAGAAGGAATGACTAGTAGTGAGGAGAACTAAGAAAAGCTCCTTACAGAAGGTGTCACAGTGATAGAGTGTGTTAGACTTGGAATCAGAAAGACCTGAGTTCAAATTCCTACCTCAGATACTAGTTGTGTCACCATGGGCAAGTAACTTAACTTCTTACTACCTCAGTTTCCTCATTTGTTCAAAATGGGGATAATAGTAGCATTTACATTATAGTGCTTTTAGTATTTGACTGAGATTCTATTTAAAGCACTTTGCAAGCCATAGAAAGCTTTATAACTGTTAGCTATTATTATTCATGTTTCTAGAGATTTTGCAGTATATTGTAGAAAGAGCACTTGACTAAGAGATATTTGATTCTGCTAATAATTGCATTTGTTTCCTTAGGCAAATCACTTGTAACTGAGCCTCAGTTTTCTATTTTATAAAACAAGAGAGTTAGGGCCCTTTCATTGCTGATATTTTGTGTTCTTTGTTCAATAACATTAGGGGGAAAAAAGGACTATCTGGCTAGTTTAGTTTTCAGTAGTATTCAGTTGTCCCTTATACTTGATGTGTTATAAAGCCCTCAAATAGGAATCATTGTAATAGGAAATGGAATTGGCGTAGACAATAAGAATGAAGCTCCTGGTGGAGGAGGTCTAAGAGAACATGTTGTCCTTGGGGTGGCCCTATTATTGGCCCTTTATTATTTACCTAGTTGATTTTAAATACCACAGAATTCTACGTATGTAATACATAGACTCAACTGGATGAGCCCTAGCAGAGTGCCTTGCACAGTAAGTGTTTGTTAAATGTTTGTTGAATTGAAATAAGTTTCAAACTGAAAAACTGATAATTATAGAAATTAAATTTGCTAGTCTGATAGAAATATGGCCAAAAACCCCTCAAACCCAAAAACAAAACAAAAAAACAACCCTATACCTAAATCAAGCAGTTGTTCAGTTTCACTTGTGTCTGACTTTCCATGACTCCATCTGGGGTTTTCTTGGCAAAGATGCTGGAGGGGTTTGCTATTTCTATCTCCAGCTCATTTTATAGATGAGGAGCTGAAACAAGCAGGGTTAAGCTGACTTGCCCACACCTCTAGTAAGTGTCTGATGCTGGATTTGAACTCAGAAAGATCATTTATAATCCCATACTGAGGCAAACTGATATGAGTGAACATTGCTTTGGCCCTAATATAGCCCTGTAATTGGAGGGCTACTTTGTACTGAGGAATGTATTCAAGTTGAAGCCTCTTTCAAACTCATGGTTATAATAATACATCTGGCTGATTTTAGGACTGTCCCAAAGATTGGGAACTTTTCTGGGGAAGGTCCAGGAAGTTTGGTCTGGTCCAGCATGGTATTTTTGGAGATATCTTCAAATAGAGTCCAGCATTTTTGTATGACCCTGGAGCCCATCAGTTCTCCAGTCATGCTGTGGATTGGAAGTAATTTGAGACTGATTTACGCTTCCCTGTTTTTGCCTCTGTGTAAACCTGTTTCCCCAGATTGGATGTGAATTTCTGTGGTCTCTGGGAAAGGGGAAATAGTGTTGTTTGCAGTGTATTTTCATGTTTAACAATGAGGAAATACTCTCAGATGACACAAAATTGTTGTTCAATAGTGTCTGACTCTTCAGGACACCATTTGAAGTTTTCCTGGCAGTGATGCTAGAATAGTTTTCTGTTTCCTTTTCCAGCTCATTTTGCAGATGGGGAAACTGAGGCAAACAGGGTTAAGTGACTTGTCCAGGATCACTCACCTAGTAAATGTCAAAGGACAGATTTGTACTCAGTTTCTCCCGAGTCCAGGCCCATTGCTCTATCCACTGTGCTACTCAGTTGCCATGACTTAAAATGGGTTCTACAAAATCAGCTTTGTTAGTGACATAGGATAAAAAAGAGATATGCTCAGTTATTCAAAATGCTGTCCCATTTTGTTGCCATAGACTTTAAAAGCCATGTTTTTTTTCCTCTCTTCTCAGTGTTTTCGAGCATTTTGCTGCAAGGGACCCCCTCCTCCACGACCAGAGTATGACTTGGTCTGCATAGGCCTCTCGGGTGCTGGCAAGACCAGTTTGTTGTCAAAGCTATGTGGTGAGAGCCCAGAGAATGTCGTGTCCACAACAGGTAGGGTTCTGCATTCATGCTGCTTTTTCTTTTGTCTTCTCCCAAGATTATTTATATGCTTTCTGTGTTCTTCAGTTACATTATTGAATTGATTTGTTCAACGAGGTTATATTGCTACATTCCATGTTTATTTGCCTAATGATTATACAGCTCCATTGATGACAATCAAATGCAGAAAAATTAAAAGCTTTATATGAGTTAGTCCTGAAAACTGGTATTTAACCACACACCTACAGCAAAATGAGTTTATACTCGGACCTAATAAGCATCATTAGGCAGCCAGGTGGCAATGTGGACAGAGTTGCAGGGCCTGGAGTTAGGAAGACTCATCTTTCTGAGTTCAAATCTAGCCTCAGATACTTATTAGCTGTGTGACTCTGGGGAAGTCACTTAACCCTGTTTGCCTCACTTCCCTCATCTGTAAAATGAGCTGGAGAAGGAAATGGCAAACCATTCCAGTATCTTTGGCAGGAAAACCCTAAATAGGGTCACAAAGAGTTGGACATTTATGCCTATCATCTCATTCCCTCCTCTTTCTTTTGGGAATTGTCCCATTGTCTCTTTTTCATTGTATTTTTTATTAGTGTTTTTTTTTTCTCTGTTGTCTTCACAAGTGACTAGTTTCTTTTATTTTTCTTTTTTTTTCCTTTGTATAATGATAGTAAGTGAAAGGTATGTCTCTGTGACATTGTTCTTACTTTTCCCTGGTCTTGTTCCTGGGCATATTCTTAGGGGGAAACCAAGAAAAAAAATAAGAGCTGGACTCTCTCTCTCTCTCTTATATTCTCTTTCTCCCTCCCACTCTGTCCTGTACTCTCACTCCACCTCTCTCGCCTCCTTTCTCATCTGTCTTTGTCTCTGTCTCCCTCCCCTGCTCTTCTTCTTCCCTCCCCCTCTTCATATGGATCACGTAATCTATGTAATCTAATATTTTTCTATATAATTCACACACACACACACACACACACACACTCTCTTGCTCATTCTCTTCTTGCCTTCTTACCTTGCTCACTGCCTTCTTTGCCTCCCTTTTAGGCCAAAGGAGGGCCTAGGCTCTGGCTACGTGAGCGCAAGAACTAGAAAGTCAAGGCAAAGAGAAAGCCTCCTCACTCTTCTCTTTCCAGGGGCAAGCCAAGAGAAAAAAATGTAAGAACAGGCTGTGCAGGCATATATTCACTCGTTCACATACTCACATAGTCATCCTGGGTCTCCTGTTATTCTGCCATCTATTTCTGTGCCTCTTTAACCATCCATCTCTCCATATTATCATACGTGTCTCTGTCCATATCTCCAGTATATCTTCCCTTTTTCCTCTCCTCTCTCTGTTCTCTCTCCTTTCCTTTTTCCTCTCCCACCCTCTCCTTCTCACCCATATCCTCCCTCTCTTCTCTCCCTCCTCTTCTGTTCTTCTGTTCTTCTCTCCTCTTCTGCTCTTCTGTTCTGTTCTCTCTCTTTTTTCTTTCTTTCCCCTTTCTTCTCATTCCTTTCTTCTTTCCTCCTTTCCTTTCTCTTTCTATCTCCCTTCCCCTCTCCTCCTTCTGTCCCTCTCTCTCCCCTTTCCTCTTTCCCCCTTCCTTTCTACCTTTTCCTTTTCTCCCTCTCCTTTTCCCTCTCTTTCCTCCTTCCTGCTCCCCCTTTCCCTTGTCTCCGTCTCCCCAGTCTCTACCCCCTCTCCTTTTCCCCCTCTCTTTCCCTTTTCTCCTCTCCCTTATCCTCCTACTTCTTCTCTTTCTGCCTCCCTCTTGCATTCTCTCCCTGTATCTCCTTTTCCTTCCCTCTTCCTTTATCTGAATTTGAGAGAGAAGCACACTGATGAGAGAGCCTTTTTCTAGAGGTAACACATTGTAACAACATCTCTAAGCCAAGATGAATGCCTAAAATTTGGACAGAAAAAGGGGATAAATAGACAGAGAAGTGAAGTGCATTGAAGCCATTCCTAAAAGGCATTAGCTTCTTGAAAAACTGTTACCTGACAACAGGAAGTTGTATGCTCATCATGTCTGGGAACATTCATAACGGAATGTAAATAAGTAGATGTTGAAAGAGGTTGTTGGATCCCCAAAAATAAAATATGAGGTAAATGATAAAAGGGAACAGTAGACAGTATAGGTAGTTCTTCATTTACATTTACCTATTCTTTTATAAGAACAAGTACCTGGGGACATTATTTTCAACTGAGTGGCTAAAGACACATCTCTACCAGATATTGCTGCCTGGAATTTCTCCCAATGCCCTATTATCTCTCCCTTCCCCCTGTCCTCCTCACCTTTATGGCTAAAGACATCGATGTTTCCCAGGTCCTCATCTTTCTTCCCAGCAATCCTCTACTTCTACCCTTGCCTGCTACTCACTGTGCCCTAATGTTAATCCAGGACAGGGTCTGAATTGGTATAATGAATAGGAATGTTGGAGAAAGAAGAAGGGACAGTGCCCCCTGTTCCTAACCACTGCTGCTCCCATAGCCTGGTCTGGTAGATGGCAACTTTATCCTCATTGTTTCTCCTCGCCCCTAGTACTCAGGTTTTTTCTCCCTATCACTGTATTAAAAAATAAAAAAAGTTCAGGAAACTCACTGAATCTGGCTGGTGAAACTTAGATGAATCTTAATTTGGTTTCTTGTGTACAAAGAGGGCTTCTATTATTGCCCATGTCATCCTTTCTCTTTTATTCTGAAAAAGGAGGAGCTGGTGGGGAGCTACAATCTTCTGGGAGTAAAAGTTATAGAGAGGTGCATGATGGGTTCTAGTAAGCTGGAGCATATTTCCAATGATAACACATTTATGATGTTGTATAAAAGATGTCATTGAAGAAATACATAATCAGATGGATCATGAAGTATAAGTAAGGGGTTCTCTATTGGTAGAGCGTGAGTTTTTTGTTTTGTTTTGTTTTGTTTTTTGCATGTGAAAACATTTTTTTTAAACATGTGTTTTTAAAACTTTGGGTTCCAAATTTTCTCCCTTCCTCCCTCCCCACCCACCCTCATTGAAAAGGCAAGCAACTCAATATAGGCTATACATGTGCAGTTATGCAAAACACTTTCATAGTAGACATAGAGCATGAGTTTTCAATTGGTACTTAAAAACTTTTTTTATTTTAAAATTTTATTTTATTTATTTAAAAAAAATTATTTTTCCCAATTACATGTAAAAGCAATTTTAAAATTCTTTTTTCAAATCTTGAGTTCCAAATTCTTTCCCTTCCTCCCCTATGCCTCTCATTGAGAAGGCAAGTAATTTGACATAAGTTATGCATGTGTAGTCATGCAGAACACATTTCCGTGTAAATCATGCTGTGAAAGAAAACACAGACCAAAAAAAATAAAAATTCAAGAAAAATAAAGTAAGGAAAAATTATCTTCAATCTGAATTCAGACTCCATCAGTTCTGTCTCTGGAGATGGACAACACCTTTCATCATAAACCCTTCAGAATTATCTTGGATCATTGTATTGCTGAGAATAGCTAAATTATTTACAGATCATCATACAATATTGCTGTTATTGTGTGCAGTGTTCTTCTGGTGCTGATAATTTCGCTCTGCATGATTTCATGTAAGTCTCTTTCACCACAATAGTATTCCATCACAATCATATACAACAACTTGTTCAGTCATTCCCCAGTTGATGGACATACCCTCAGTTTCTAATTCTTTGCCACCACTAAAAGATCTGCTGTAAATATTTTTGTACATATAGGCTTTTTTCCTTCAGTGGGTGCTTTCAAATTGTAAAACAATCTAGTGTAGGGGTTCTTAACCTCCTGTGTGTCATGGAACCCTTTGGAAATCTGGTAAAGCCTATAAACTCCTCAGAATAATAGTTTTATATTTATAAAATAAAATATATGGGATGACAAAGGAAACTCATGTTGAATTACTATCATCAAAATATGAAAAAAAAAAGCAAAACAAATTAATGGACTCTTGCTTAAGTATCATTGGCATAAACAAAAGGCTTTCAGTATGTTAGGTAGATCTTCTGTGGTGCATTGATGGAAGAACATGGACAAAAATCTCAGAGAAGGAGGAGGAAGACAGAGATGATTGCCGTCTGTACTAACAGAGGGAATATCCACGTAGATGACATGGATCTTTTGTTGTGCTTGCTTCAGCAAGATAAATATATGAGAGAAGGTATGAGACTAGTATGGGAAATTCAGTATTGCACTGAGGAATAATGAGAAACTGTAGCCAAAAGAAACAGGTGGTTGTATGGAAATGAGTATAGGTGGGCCAATTTCTACAGCCCTAAGAAGAATCTAAAGAGAGTAACAAGGAGTTCACATTTATGGAGGTGTGTGGTTAGTATTTCACATGGTAGAAGACTGTAGTTCTTTTAGAAATAGGAGTTTATTTTCTCGACAAGCTCCTTTTGGTGCCTCTAACAATCTGTGTGGATGTTAATGATTTGCAAAATGATCAGCCTTACTTCTTGTGTAAAAATCTGTTATTAAAGGTTTTATGGAGAAAAAAAACTTGATAAGATGAGATTTTAGAATTACTTTTGGATTTCAATTGTCTTTATTATTTCTACTTAGATTTTCCATTAATTTTGGTTGTGATTAGGGTCTGAAATTTAAGAATTATGTGATGGGAGAGTTTTAAAATAGATTTAAAAGTTTGAGTGATGACCTTGAAGAATTGGTTTCTTAGTAAGAAAACATATCCTAAGAAGGGACTGTCTACTATTCATGAAAAGCAAGAGCATTTGCCTCTTCTGAAGGAGAAGGGATTGAGGATTGGATTCTTAATGTGGGTCATCTTTCACATTTGACAGAATTTTAAAAAGATACTTAAGTTGTCAAAACTCAAAGGCTAAGAAATTCTCCAGAAAGCCAAACCTGCTGGTGGAGGAGGAGAAATTGGATAAAAGGGCTTCCTACCTTTCTGTCTTGGTATGGAAACTAGAGTGAAGTGTGTATGTCAGTGGATTCCTTGGGCCATATTCTCTTAAGGAATTTGTTGATAAGAAAGGTTGTTAAGTTCTACATTATACAAATTCAAGGGCTTTTATTGGAGAAAAGAAACCTAAAGGCTTAGAATAATATATTGACACAATAATTGAAAACAGACTGAGAAAAAGTAGGCATTTGTTGTTGAAAGATAGAGGTTGATGTTATATACCTTCTAAAAGAATAGGTTACTATTCTTATATAAATACGTCAAGCAATTCATTATTTGGTTAAAAGAAACTGGATAATAGCAACTAAACACATTATAAAAGGACACGATAATTTGAAAAAGACATTTAAATAACTTTGGCATTAGTTGGGAATGTGTTAAGTCAACAAACAGCAGTGTTAGTGAGAGAGAGATTTTGATATCTACTGTAGGACTGTGTTCTCTAAATGCTAAAATATTAAATCTTGTTTTATGATGTTGAAATCATGTTTGCAAGAATCCTACCAGAATAGAGTCCAAGCATCACAAAGCTGCCATCGCCCAACTATGCCCTTATTTTTGGTCAAGTTCCCCAGATCTGTGGAATGTCTTTCCCTTGAATAGCTCTGTAGAACAATTCAGAATTTCAAAAGCTTGTCATATGTACATACACACGCTTGCTCTCTCTCTCCCTCACACTCAGATTTTGTGGTTTCTGTTTGCAAGTCCAAGCAAAATACTTGTTTATTCCACACGATGAATAAAAATAGACAAGCTATACTGGGAAACTATCATTTCATTGCAATTCTAGGAATGTTCCCATTGTATGAAAAAATATAAAATCCATGTCCCAAATGTATATTTGGGGGCTTGAGGAGGGAAAGGGAATATGTGAAGTGAGATTGATTTAAAGTTGGAAAAATGAGGACTCTTAGACTTAAGGATAACACACTGAACATTTCCTATCAGAATTATCAATTTTTATGTTCTAATAAAATTTGCGTGTTTAATCTTTTTGTGGGATTTGAAGCTTTTCTAAATAATTTAGGTTAGATAAGCCAGGAAAAAATGACTGGATGGTTTAGACATCACCATCAAGTTGTTAGATACTGAGGGCCAGAAGAGGCTTGTTAGATTTTAATTTCTTACCAGTCAAGAAGCAGGAATAACTGCCGCTTTGTCTCTATTTTTCCTTCTGTGTTTAGAGCCATCACTGTTTAGAATATCAATGATCACATATTCGTAGACCTGCTTAATCATCTGTACGATGCCTTTATGAGAGTAATTGACGTATCTATCAAGTGCATCCTTGATGAAGGTATAGGAAAGGACAGATGCTGGGGTTCTGCAGATGATGTTTTAAAGCAGACCACAGCTTTTAGTCATATGATTGATTGAAAGATACAGAGAGCATAAAATTCTTCTAGGCTTATTGTGTATTGACTATAAAAACATTTTATTCAATTGATATTTGATTTAGTAGAGCAAAATTCTGCCTTAAAGTCTCTCTTCCAGTATGGAGTTTCCGGTGTATATATCAAAATCATACAAGATCCCTCAAAAGATGTAACAGAAGTAACCCTTTTTGAAGATCCTCTAGTAATTAATATCAATTTATACATAAAACAGGGAGACATATTTGCCAATATATTAAATAGTGTTCATTAAGTCTTTAGATGGAAAAAGGACTCCCTCATAGATGGTGAGTCCTTTATGATGTTCTGCTAAGTGCTTCAAGCCCCATAAGATTCAAGAACCTATTCTGTGAAGTATTTATTCACTCAAAATAGAGTTTGAAATAACCCTTCATTCAAGAAAACAAAGTGGATAAAGCACACATTTGATAATCACTTGGATAGATCATTCCTAGGGTAAGTCTGTCAGTGCCTATATCCTGGGTAAACATTGTTGAAGAAGATGTTGGACGATGAAATGGGACAGAATTAAATAAGATGATAGTGGGCTAGGTGGTCACAATGGAAATATTCATAATGGTTTTATAATGATCCATTAACTGCCCTGAAGCAAAAGGCTATCTTTTAAATATCAGTATTGCAGACATAGTATGTGGCTGAGTGTCATAAAATACTTCAATTTCTGAAGAACTAAAGTTGTAAATTACTTAGAGGAATAGAGAGGTGCATGATGAATGTAAAGAAGCTGCTACATACTAGTAACTAAATATTGTATAGGATAAGCAATTTAAAAAGTATCCTCACAGAGGTTTATGATTAGAAAAACAGGTGGGATAGTCATAGTATGAGACTAATAGATTACCAAGGGACAGCCTGTGCATCCCATTGGTACTCATGTGATGTCAAGAAATGTCTGCATGTTGAGTTAGACTACCTATGGAGGAATTGTGGGAGCACATGGAATAGAGTCCTACAGGGTGAATGGGCATGGATGATTTGCGTTCTTCTCAATCACAAGGAGTAGTTGTAATAATGAAATCAGATTCATCTAAATCAGAGCTGAAATCCTCAGAGCTTAGGAATCTTCTCATTTAACATTTGGTTTTTATAATGAAAAAACTGAGACAAAATGGCTTTTCCAAAGTTGCATTGTTAGATAATGGCAGAGGCAAAGTGATGGTAATTTACTACTACTACTTCTACTATGATGATGATGATGGCTACTATCACTACTGCTACTGCTGCCACTACTACCACTATTACTACTACTGCTGCTACTACTAGTATTAGCACTACTATTACTGCTACTGCTACTAGTGTTATTACCACCATCTTTACCACCACCACCACCACCACCATCATCACTTCTGTTTCT
>NW_020954550.1:23166957-23244887 GCF_900497805.2 Vombatus ursinus
TAGCTTACATAGCCAGTCTGATGAACTACTTTTGTGAATCTCAAGAATTATTATGATGGCACAGGTTTGTAGACTGGCGTTGAAAACTTCAAAGATGGTAAAGCAGGTGGTATGATCTGGTACTAGGGGAAGGCAAGATACACTGTAATAAATGAGGAATAAATACCTGACCCTATCTGCTAGAAATGTTTCAGTACACATAGTATTCATTGCTAAAGCAGTCAAGTCCATGAAATAGACTGAAGATGTGAACACTTTGAAATATTTGATTATACACTGTCACAACAAAATTGGAAAGAGATCTTACATGAAGGAGGGCTTCATACTGATTTTTGTCAACAGTACCTTCCATTGCAGGTCACACAACGACATACTACTCATCTTCAACAAAGGTTATATTGTAAGATATAACTATACCTAAATCTAGATTAGGTGAAATAAGAGATGAAATTAAGTAACTGCTAAAATCTGAAGAGGGAGGAGTTAAAGAACCTCAGGGTTATTGAAAATCTCTGCTCAATGCAAACTCCACACATTTTGCTTAATGATGAAACATATGGCAAAAATAGCAATGGTGACTCAAATGGTATGAAAGAGGAGATAGGCACATGTAGATTTGGATTCTGAAAACCCCTTTCTTCAATTTTATCACATGAATGCAGCTAGCAGAACAAATATACCAAAACAATAATTACAAAAAGTTAGTGTATTCTGAATCTATTTTGAATATATTTTCACATATACATGAATATATTTTCACATGGTATTTGACAATGTAAAAACATTTCAGGTCCTGTTCAAAACAGTATACATGACCACAGTTGTTATAAGAACCATTGGAGGAAAGGTGAAGCCATCAGTGAATAATGACTAAGTATAGGCATCCAATACCACCATAGCAGAAGTGACTTGAGAGGTCTGTTGAAGATCTACAAAAAGGCACTCGAAGATTGTAGCAATATCTAATTAGTACACGGAATAGGCAACTTGAATAGTTTGTGAGCCAAGATGATTGCTTGAGTGGGAGCAGACAGATAAGCTCTCCCACATGCATTTCAGAAAACAAAAACAAAACAAGACATGTCGTTGTATCAGATTGAGTAATGATCTAGAAATCCGATGAGAGACTTCATCAACCTCAGAACTGCCAAAGATATCAGACAGGAGCTTGTGAGCAATAGGAAAGCGGGCTAGCATTAAAGCCAATGTCAGCAGAGACAAACAAATCTCCCCAAACAACCAGAGACTTGTCAGAGTCATGTGTAACCAGTCCTGAGACAGCAAGACAGTAGGGTTCTGATGGAATGGTTGGGAACCTGAAGGATAGACCCTGGAAACAACCAGGAAAAGCAGCAAGAAGTATGGACAAGACAATACTCAGACCAAGACATCATAGGATAGTGCATTTCTTAGCACTGTGTTCTGATATGCCAATAGAGGCCCCGAAGATTTAGTGCTCTGAACGTCAAAGATGTAGGGGCACCTGATCTCAGGAGCAGGAAGTCAGCTCAGCAACCTTTTCTTCCCTTCTTTTATTTCCATATAGTATGGATCTTGGCTCATGGAAAGCACTTGATAAATGCTAGTTGAGTGCCTGAGCCAGTTCAAGACTATGCTGAATCTGGCTCTGTCACAAAGCCCCAGATTAGGAACTAAGACTGAAAAGAAGAAAAAACTAAATGATAGAAACCATTATAAAGAATTATATTCTATTCAGAGATGCCCCAAAATCAAACTTAGAAGGGAAGAATAATGCCATAAGAAGTATGAAGTGTCAAAGGAAAAAAAATCTTTTCCAAAAGGACTGTGACTAACCAGAAGAAATGATGTAAGAGTTGAAAAATGAAATAAAAAGGGCCAGCTAGGTGGCACAGTGGATAGAGCTCCAGGCTTGGAGTCAGGAGGACCTGAGTTCAAATCCAGCCTCAGACATTTGACATTTACTACCTGTGTACCTGTGTGACACTGGGCAAGTCACTCAGCCCTGAATACCTCACCAAAAAAAAAGAAGTAAAAAAAAAACTGACCTGGGAAGCAGGTAAAGGAGAGATATTTTAAGAATTATTGTAATAAAAACACTACCTAAATTAATTTTCTTATCCAGTGACTTACCAATCAAACTACCAAAGGATTACTATATAAAAACTAGAGAAAAAAAAAAAGAAATTTAGCTGGTGGAGCAAAAGATGTTGGGAAATTCAAGGGAAATAATGACAGAAGTGGGAAGGAAGGGATCCTAGTTATGGAAAAGATATCAAACTATGCTTCCAAGAAGTAGTCATTAAAATGACTTTGTACATGTTAAAGAGAGTGTGCTCAGTGGAACAAGTTAGATACATAGCATACCAGAGCAAATGAACTTGATGGATTGTTGTTTGATAAACTCAAAGACCTGTCCTACTGGGGAAAGGATTCAATATTGCTAGGAATTACTAGGAAAACTCAACAGCATTTTGGCAGAAATTGGGTTTAGACCAACACTTCATACCATATACCAAGATAAATTCCAAAAGGATATGTGAAATTTATGTGTAAAAGGTCACTGCATAAATTAGAGAAAAAAGGAAGAAATTGTTGTTTGGATTTATGTACAAGGAAGCATTTAAGACCAACAAAGGATAAAAAACGTTTTAGAAAATAAAATGGCAAATTTTAATTATTTCAGATTAAAAGTGTTTTCCACAAACATCCAATACAGCTAAAATGAGAAAGGAAACAGTTTATTGGGGGGAAAATCTTAGCATCAAGTTTCTCTGATAAAAGTCTCATTGCTGAAAGATATATGGAACTCCTTCAAATTTATAAGAATAAGAGCCATTTGTTTGGTTGATAAATGGTCAAAAGATATGACCAGACAATTCTCATGGGAAGAAATCCTAGTTACCAATAACCATATAAAATGTTCTAAATAAATAATAATTAAAGTAATGCAAATTAAAACAACTCTGGAGATCTACCTTATGACTATCAGATTGTCAACATTGACATAAAAAGGATAATAGCATAGGTTGGAGAGACTGAGGGAAAACAGCACAATGAGCTATTGGTGCAACTATGACTTGGCATAGCTATTGTAGAAAGTAATTAGGAACAATGCCCAAAAAATTACCTAACTTTGATCCACTGATACCACTATTTGATCTATACTCCCAAGAGATTAAAGAAAGAGGAAAACATTCTATATATACAAAAATACTTAAAGTAACTTTTTCTTTTTTTAAAAAAATTTATTTTTAGCTTTCAACATTCACTTTCATAAGATTTTGGGTTTTAAATTTTCTCCCCCTTTCACTTCCTCCCCCCTCCCGTTGGTGTACAATCCAATATAGGCTCTACATCTATGTTCATGTTAAGCATATTTTCACATTAGTCATGATGTAAAGAACAATTAGAACTAATGGGAGGAACCATGAGAATGAAGCAATAAAACAAAACAACAAAGGAAAAAGACAGCAAATAGTATGCTTCCATCTGCATTCAGATTCTTTCTTTTTCTGGGTGTGGATAGCAATTTCCATCTTGAGGCTTTTGGAGTTAGATTCTTGCATTGCTGTGAAGAGCCAAGTCTATCAAAGTCAATTATCCCATAATATAGCTGAAATAACTCTTTTTCTAATAGCAAAGAACTGGAAAGTAAGAGGACACATATCAGTTGGGGAATGGCAATGAGCCCACCTTTCTCAGATGGCATCACGTATCTATTACCAAAAGATTGGTGTTGTATCCAAATATGGACTAATTCAGTGTTAATGTACTTGATTATAAGTCATCCATAGTTTGTATCCAGTAAAAGAAAACAACCACCTTTAAACACATAAAAATCGTACCAAAAGAATCTTCCAAAAGGTCTCACTAATGGAAATACATTATTAATTTGGTAAATATTGAATAAGCTGCCCCAAATCACCATACCATTTATGTTGCCTTTGTTCATCATTGCAAAGCCTTTGACTCAGTTCTGCACTCATGGCTAATTCATCTGTTGAAAATAAAACAGACCCAAATATAGTCAGAATGCTAGAGTACTTGACAAACTGTTTATGTGGAAAATTGTTCTCTATTTAAATTGATCGTCACATAATAATGTCAAGATCAATTCATAAAAAAACTGACATTTTTCACAAAGATTGTTTAAACTCATTTTGGTTCCACCTAACATTAAATACATTATCATCTCTTCTAAGTAGATGTAAACTTGGCTTCCAGATCAGTGAGAGAATCAATACAAAACATCTTATTAAGTGATGTTCATAGATCGCAACAAACTATATGACTTCACTGAAAAACACTTTAAATAGTTCCCTCATCTCATGAAATCTTTCTATAATGATATCAGAATGTAATTTTGGAATCAATCCTTGTAAAATCATTAGTGTATGGAAAGGAGAGACAGACAAGTCTTTGAACTAGAAGCCAGAGATCACAGACACCTTGACCTTCTCTTGGAAAGACACATCTGGCATAAATATTTGAAGAAGACTATAGCTGAATACCTTGAAAGACTTATTGATAGCCTGAAATCAAAGCTAATTGTGAAGCTCATGATCAAAGCAATTGACATTTATACAAAATCTGTCATTGTTCAGCTTTGGAATTGTAAAATCAACTGTAACAGATTTGAAAAATTTCCTTAAAAAGCCGGCACAATGCTAATGAACCACTGGGCCTACTACTCTAAGGTAACCATAGAAGATTAACCCTTCCTTGTCAAAAAGGAAGGAGAGGATTGATAGATGTTATTAGAGCCCATGATAAAATGGTGAAAAACATACTGAAATATTGTGGCAACAAGCAGACATCACTATATTGTAAGAGAATCACTATATTGTAAGAGAATAACATTGTAACTGCAAGTGTAAGGAACCTAGAAAATTGACACAAGATTGACCCAGGAACAGAATCAAAGGGCTATACGTGAAAAACATTGACGTGAATTCAGCCAAAAATCTATGAATAACAAGGTGTCAATCAAATGACTCAGTCATGAACTGTAGTCTACTTAACAAAACATAAAAGAACAATAGTGTATCAGTTTTTCTCAGGACAGTTTCTATCTGAATTTGATTGAATATAAAATAAAACAGAAGAACAATAACAAGAATGGCAATTTAAAAAGAAGCTTATATATTCTAGTATTTTCAGTTATGAAGAAAGGTATTTTATACATCTCTGCACAACAGTCTGTAGAACATTAAGTATATTGGAATAATATGGCAACCCATTCTGGGCCCATGTGTATCTGAATTCCATTGAAAAATATGAGAACATAAAATGCACTGTAACTGATATTTACATTATGATTTATTGTTGCAAAGCACTTTATATACCCTGTTGATCCTCTATGCAACCCTGTGCAATAGGTAATGCAGGTACTATTATCATTTTTACAGATAAGGGAAGTGAGGCACAGAGAGTTTAAGTGACTTGTCCGTGGTCGTACAAAAAGTATCAGAGGTGAGATTTGAAACCAGTTTTGACAGCAACAATAACAACAAAACAAATATAGGTGAAGTAAGTCTAGTTTTACCTTTTGTGATCTATTTTGTCTTTCTTGTCTGAATTCCTAAATATCTATTAAGTAGGGAAAACATAAGTAGACCCAGAGAACCCTTCTACCTTATTTATGCATAAACTGGTATATATTGTAAGAGACTGCTTCTTCCAGGGTTTCCTCTTTCCTGTAAGGAAAACAGAAGTTCCAGGAACTCTTTGAATTGGCATCTTGAGTTATTATAATAATTTTGACTAAATGATTATAATACAAGCAGCTATAGGTGGCACAGTGGATTGAATGTTGGACTTAAAGTATGGAAGACTTGAGTTTCAATTCTACCTCAGGCTCTTTCTAGCTGTATGACTCTGGGTAAGCCATGTAACCTCTCTCAGCCTCTTTTTCTTCATCTCTAAAATGGGGATCATAATTATACCTATCCCATAGAATTATTTGCAAAGATTAAATGAGATAATGTATATAAAACATGTTGTCAACCTTAAAGCATTATATAAATGCCAGCTATTAGTTAATTGGCTCCCAATTTAGTATTCTTTGAAATATTCTATCCCTCTCATTCTTTCATCTCCTCCCGCTCCATGCTCCTACCCCAATCTCATGTTGCCTTCTAAACAGCAGGAAGCTAAGATACTCTTTTGAACGGCAAGAGGCAAATCAGATTCTCATATCACAGATCAGATTTCTGGATTCTTGCTTTTTGTGTATATGGTTGTATGAAATTAATTTGTTAGTATATTACTTCAGAGAGTAACTGGACTGATACTTCCTTCTTTCCTGGATGGGGGATAAAGGAAGTCCTAGAATAACAAATAGTCTCATAGTATACAGCAGTTTGTAGGCAAATTGGCTTTACCAGGTAGAATCATTTAATGGTTTCTCTGAGTCTCTTTGGGTTTTCCTAGTCAACCTGTTGGCACTCAGGCAGATGTGAGAGGCAGAGTTGGCCATAAAAGGGAGAGTTGGCTTTGACTACCATGTTTTGTTTTGTTTTGTTTTTGCATCAATGGAGTAAATAGGAAAGCATGCCATGCTTGTTTCTTTACCAGCAGAGACTTTAGACAGACAGTGGTGTTTCACTAACCAACCAATATGCACCTGAACCTCTGATGCTTTGTCCTTTGTTTCTTTATTTTGATACACTGGTGGATCTATTATTTCATCTACTCCCTCCAGAAACACAAATCAGAACCCCTCTTTGCCTTCTCATCTTGATTCATATTTTCCTATGTATTTTCTATAGAAAATCCATCTAATTGTCTTAATTTTTTTGGGCCAATTAGAACTCAAATCTTCAAGAATTAGGGACCTTCTAAGAAGTGGTTGTGAATAGTCTTTTCCTAGTGCCAATTGGTCAACGCACAGGAGCACATGAATTTGACTTGTTATTACTAGAAAAATTATTGAATGTATTATTAAAAGAATGATTGGACAGCATCTCGAAAGATCATGGACAATCTTTTCCACACTTATAATTGGTTGTTGACGTAATTCTGCCTGGTTACATTTTCAGTACTCTCAGTAGCCTGCTTTCTGTGTGCTGGAGGTGTTTTCATATATTCCTGTTAAGTTCTCATATTACCTGATGTTTGGTCATTTTGGATATTAATGAATGTCCTGAGAAAAAACCTTGATGGAAGCTATTATTATCTTACTCTGTGTGTGTGTTGGGAGCAAGGGGAGGGAGATTCAACCTTTTGCAGAAGTTAGAAGAAAAGCAAGAAAAGGACCTGATGTTATTTTTAACAAGCCAGTTTATATAAGCAAATATTCTCCAAAGAAAACAATTATCTCTTAAGCTACAAACAAAAAGCATTACGGTAAACTAGACTTCATTCAAAAGTTCCTTCTGCTTAGGGAAGGACTCTTCCAGAATGTGACTTCATTTGAACTTGATTGAATATAGTTTCCATGTGCAGTAAGCAATAATAGTAGTAGTAGTATCAGCAATAATAATAATTCTGGCTTGACCTTGTGTTTATTTTGAATTCCACATACACTTTTGTCTACATATCTTATATCTATTAGCTCCTCCAATAAAATGTTAGTTCCTTGAGAGTAGGGATGATTTAACTTTACGTTTGTATTTCTAGTACCGAGCACAGAGTAGGCACTCTATGAATAATAATAACAGTACTAATAATAGCTAGTATTTATACAGTGCTTTAAAGTTTGCAAAGTGCTTTATGAATGTCTTATTTGATCCTCACATCAATTCTGGGAGGTAGGTATTATTATTATCTCTATTTTATGAATGAAGAAACTGAGGCAAACAGAGTGTAAGTGACTTGTCCAGGGTCACACAGTAAGTGTCTGAGGCCAGATTTTTTTCTCATGGTTTTCTAACTCCAGGTTCGGCACTCAATCTACTGTGCTACTTAGCTGCTCACTGTGTAGGTCATTTTATATATGCTTATAGATTTATGATTGAGTGATGAACTGGATCCTTGAAAATACAACATTTAATAAAATGACCTCAGAAGGGGGAAATGAATTCCATAGGAACAGTGTGGAAAATGAGAGATCTGTTCCTGACTTTGCAGATATGTAGTCACAGGATTATAGGGCAATGGCCATCGAACTGAGCTAGATATGAGTGCTGAGAGATGTAAAAGTAGGAGGCTTGGTGAGGGGGGAAATGAATGCTTGGCAAGGTGCACTCCATGTTATAGTCTTGGTAAAATGTGACCATCATGTCCTTTTTTCTGTTGTGAATGGTTAGGCCAATTTCTTTTCCATTGCTGTGGATTCCATTAAGGAGGTAGACTCATGGTACGGTTTGTTGGATTTAAGATTAAGAGAGAACTAAGCTCAAATCCCACCTCTGCCCCTTGCTAACTCTGTTATCAAAAGAAAGTCGTGTAACCTCTCTGAGCCTCAGTGTCCCCATTTGTTAAATAGGAATAGTAATAACTTTATTACCTACTTCACAGGGATCGTATAAGAAGATATTTAAAGCACTTTGCAAACATTAAAGGACTCTAAATCAGGTGTTACTAGGATGATTTATATGATTTAAGGGCTGTTGTCTGTTTTTTGAAGATTTTGGAGATTGGGAAATTTCAGTTTTGAAAAAAGAGAAGTAGAGTTAGTAAATTTTATACCCAAGTTTAACTTGTTATTACTAGAAAAATTCTTGAATGCATTATTAAAAGAATGATTGGTCAGCATCTGGAAAGGGAGACACTAATAAAAAAGAGCTGTCAGCTAACATTCCTAGGAACAGGTAGTGCCCGTCTAACCTTATTTCCTTTTGGGATAAGGTTAATAGTCATAGGTCAGCAAATGTTGTTGATATATTGTATTAGACAAGCTCTACAATTTGTCTGTCTAATTTCATGGTATAGTTTAGAAAATAAGCATTCTATGTGAATAGGTAAGACAAACAAGGATACCTTTGATGCATGTGTAAGTTATTCTCTCTTTCTTTTGAGATGTGATGGAGTCTGATCTTGTGATTTCATCAATACAAGAAACTCATGGTTTGGAAATTTCCTCTACTGATACAGTTGGGCAACTCATCTAGCGGTTTATAGAATTCCCTGGTATGTTGAGAGGTTAAGTGACTTACCCAGGATCACGTAGCTCATAATTATCAAAGGTAAGACTTAGTCAGAGGTCTTCCTGGAGGAAAAGAGACATACGAGTCAGCAGTTGTTGATGTTGTCTTGCCCACATTTCTTGGGAGAAGGGTGCTGGCAATGTCTGTGATTTTTTTTTCTTTGCTTTTTGTATCTTTCCTTCCTTCAGATACTTGAGAATCAGTCCTTCTAGTAGTCTTTTTTCCGAGCCTCATACTCTCTTCCCCTTTTTTTTTTGCATCAGAGATGTGCTGTCTTCTAGTTATGCCTCTCAAACCATTATTTCCATCTATCTCCCTGACCCAACATCCTTTTTCCTATAAGTGACAAAATTGAGAGCAGAGGCACATTGAGAGCAGAGCACACATTCCCTCCCCTCAATTTTTCATTCCTAGCTTATTCCATGCAGATGATGCCTAAATCTCTAACTCCAGCCTTGGCCACACTGCAGAGCTCCATGTCCAGTTGTCTGTAGGGGAAATCTACCTGGATGTTCCACCTCAAATCCAAACTCAAATCCAATATGTTCAAAAACAAGCTTATTATCTTTAACCCTAAACCTGATACCTCTTTTGTCTTCACTATTTCTCACAGTGTAAATGTTGCTCACCTAGATATCCCTGTTTTAAATGATTAATTCAGTGTTATCTTTGATTCTTTCCTCTCCTTCCTTCTCCGTTCATTCACTTTACAAGTCTGTGATTCCGTATCCTCATTGTCTCTTAAATTTTTGCCTCTTAATGCATATGTTCCCACCACTACAGGTTTTGTATGTGTGTTCTTCTCATGTAAGATCCCTATGTGTTTAAGATCCATTCTTCTCACTATAATGGTGTGTCTATTTGTGGGAGAGTGTGGATGGCCCAGAATGGTCTATTGCTACTTTTTTTGTTTTTACTGTGCTATTTCATTAGACACCTTTGCTTTAAACACACACACACACACACACACACACACACACACACACACACACACACACACACACAACTCCCCTATTCATACCCTTCTCTTTTTTCTTTGTCACCACCCTGGGTAAGTCTTCATTACCATCCATGTGGATTGTACCAGTAGTGTTCTGATAGGTCTTTCTGCCTCCATTGTTGCTAACTTATAATCACTGATTTCCCTGACTTTCAGGATAACTTTTCTTACACATAAACCTAGTTGTATACTACTTCTGGTCAAGAATTTTAAGTAGCTTTCTTTTGCCTACTGAGTAAATTTTAGATTCCTTTGGCTACCTTTTATCACCTTGCACTACCCTGCCTTTCTGGCCTTGTATTATTCCCCTTTGGGCATGCTTAATGCCAGTCAAACTGAACTATTGTTGTCTCCCTGGACATGCACTGTGATCTCTTATCTCTGTGCTTTGCTCATGTTATTTTCCATGTCTGCAATTTACTTTGTTCCCTTTCGAATTCAAACCTATCTTTAAAGCCAAATTCAAATTCTCTCTCCTTTAGTAACATTTCCCTAACCACTCCATTTGGACGGCTAGCTGGCACAGTGGATAGAGTACTGGGCCTGACTCGTTTTCCTGTGTTTAAATACAGCCTCAGACACTCACTAGCTGTGTGTCCCTGGGCAAGTCACTTAATTCTGTTTGCCTTATTTCCTCATCTGTAAAATGAGCTGGAGAAGGAAATGGCAAACCATTCCAGTATTTTTGCCAAGAAACTCCAAATGGTATCATGAATAGTCAGATATAACTGAAACCATAAAATATCCCATTTGGTAATGAGTTTTCCTTCAAACCATTGTTTATTGGAAAGAGTACTGCATTTCTAGTCAGAGGCTCTCAGTTCTAATTTTGACTTTGCTAAGTATTATCTGTATTTCCTGGACTAAAAAATTATATTTTTTCTGGACTTTAGTTTCCTCCTTTGCAAATTAAAGGGGTTAAATGAGATAATCTCTAGAATCATCTGGTTTAAAATCTTTTGACCCCCATATAGCATTTTATTTTGTTTTGCGACTCTTAAATATGTTTCCTAATGTTATTGTAATATGGAGTATTATGGTTATGTTTGTGTCTAGTTGCTTATAAGCTCCATGAAGGCAGGGACAATGTATTTTCTAAATCTATGATTCCCACAGCACCTAGCACAGTGTTCTGCATCTAGTGGGTGCTTAATAAATGTTTCTTGAATGAATGGATGAAGGCATGTTGGATTCAGCTTACACTCATGAAAGAAAAAATGAATTAAAAAATGTATATACTTTCTATATTCCAGGTACTATGGCAAGTGATATTGTTACAGATACAAAGGAGAGAGAGAGTTTCTGCTCTTAAGGAGCTTATGTTCTAAAAAAAGGACAGAACACATTTTAGAGGAGTAATGGCCAGGGTAAGGTGGAATCACAGGGATGGAATCATAAAACAGTTGATTGACACAACCTTCCCAGAACAATTGTAGTGTTGATCTGTTCACTCTTCTCATAGCAAGAGATGGAAGGGGAGGGGGGCAGGGGGAATGAAATGTTGTTCTGGAAGCAGCAGGAAGATGGTGGCGTGAGACAGGGTCTGGTATGGCTGGAACCAGATCAATGCGGTGAGTCGTCACTAAATGGACATGGCCTCAGGATGGTAGCTAGAGGTCTGGCTGGAAGGGCACAGTGGCAGCAGCAGCAGCATGGGGGCCCTAAGAGGAAGCCAGAACTGCAAATCAATAGGATCAAGAATATTATAAAATGTTGTTTCTTGTTGTCATTGAGAACAACCCCACTCACTCCTTAATTTTTGTCCCTGAGAGACTTCTTTTTAATTACAACTTTTCTGATTTCATTTATCTTAGATACGTAGCTTAGTTTCTGTAGTAATATGTCTTGTTTTTCAGACAGAGATGACTGCTTAAGGCTTCTGACAATTTAATGTGATCTTTATGAGTGATCTAAGAACTATATAATTCTTAGCATTTTCAGCCCCCTTTTATGCCATTGTGCCGACACTATGGAGGAAGTAGGAGGGGCCCATTTTGCATTTTTGTCAGCTTCTTGAGTTGCCATGAATCCCCAAATTAATCATTTAGTAGACACATTTTTGGTGAAGAACCACTCCATATTTAGTTATACTTATCCTCAGACAATAAGCACAGTCTGCCACTGGGCTTGTACTTTTTTCCTTATTTAATATTAATTTCTTTTCCTTTTGGCCAAGTCTCAAAAAGTTTACAAAGGGACAAACTTTAATTGGTTGTCCTTAGTCAAATTATAAATGGATGCCTTTCTTTGTGGCATAAAGTATTTGGCGAGGATGTCTAGCTTTCGTCTCATTTATTGATTGATGCATTTGGAATGAATAAACGATGAAAGAGTGGCTAGGAACATTTGTATATTGTCTACTTACTATATACAGTAAGTTTTCAAAAATGCCAATAGACACACATGGGCTATATAAATTACAAATGAGGAGAATGAGCACAATTTAGTATTAGAAATCTTGCTGCAGATTTTCTGTTTGAGGAGAAAATCTTTACATATATTGAGTGGAAAACTTTACATGTTGTATAAAGTACTGAATTAGGGACGTTAGAATGAGAAGTTTTGACAGCATTATCAGGGACTGGGTGGTGCAGCGGATAAAGCACTGGGCATGGAGTCTTGGAAGAATTGAGTTCAAATCTAACACCAGACGGTATCTGTGTGATCCTGGGCAAGGCACTTCTGTTTCCCTAGGTTTCCTCAACTGTTAAATGGGGATAGTAATAACATTTTACCTTCCACGGTTGTTGTGAGAATCAAATGATATAATATTTGTAAAAATGTTTAGCACATTGGCTGGCATATAGTAGGGGTAAAGCAAATGCTTACTTCCCTCTCTCCCTACTTCCCTTCTCCCTTTCTTTCCCCCTACTCTCCCTCCCTTTTTTCTTTTCCTTCCCTCCCACTCTCCCTCTCCCTTCTTCCTTCCCTTCCCTCCCTCTCTCTTCCCCTCCTTTCCTTCTTAGTTTCCTTCCAACTTCCTAACTAATTTCCATTATTCTACATTATTGTTTTTAATTTATATGCATGAGATTTTAAGGATTTTGAACTCATAATGATGATACAATATTTCTAAAGGATGTACAAACAATAATTATGGCTTCAAGTAAAAGAGATACTCTGTGATAAAATGTGAAAGGAAATGGCTGTTCCCCTCTTAACAGGCCTGAGTATTTTCATCATCTTAGAAAAAAAGCACATTTAGAGTTGGTTGACACTAACTGGAATGCATATTTGATGTGTACCATGGTTCTATGTTCAGAGTAAAGGCTTGTTTTAATTCTAAGGAAAATCTATGGTTTTCCTGCCCTCAGTTTAATAAGTAGAATGCTAAAGATTTACATGGCATTCTTTGTTTTTATTCTTTCACAGTCATGATTTTGTTACTCCATCTAACACTGTAGTGTGGTAGGTAGGTACATTTAGGCTTTCAGATTTCCTGCAGGCTAATTTCTGTGCCAGCAGATATACTGTGACTGGCACTTGCTTTCCATGATTTCCCACACCTGGAGATGCTTGCCTGTAGGTGCAGGTATGCTAGCACATCAGCCATATCATCACTTATTCTCTTACCTTTCTCTCTAAAACTTCAGTTAGTACTCATATCATTAGACATAATGTTATCTATGGGTTGTTACAATTTCAACTTTCATTAACAGGTAACAATGATATGTGTTTCAGAGATTATTAGCAAAGCTATCTTACCTATATTTTCATACTCCAAACACAACTGCTTTGTCATTTTCAATTTTTACATTATTATTTCTCCTGGCACCCTCCAAAAAATGAAGGTCTTTGTGTGATTCTAGTTACTTTTCTTTCAACAAGCATTTTAGGGGACTCCTACCATGTGCTAGAACATAAAAGAAGTAAGCAGTTGCTGTTGTTGAGATGTTAAAATTTAGTTAAGTTTGCAAAACAAATAAACACAAAGTAACTAGGAAAAAAACTATCAATCACCAAATAAATATAAGATAGGGTATAAAACTATGTAGATCAGTCTTGACAGGAAGCAGAGTAAAGGAGTGCACCCACTGACCTCAAATCACAAGTATTTAGATAGTTAAAACAAAATAACATTCAATTTTTTAAATGTGAGCATAACATCTTTAATAATTAATGCATGGCTATTGTATTAAATGCTTTCCTATGTATAAATATGCATGCATATTATACATGTATATTATATTATAACCTGGAATGCACTCCTTCCTTACATCTGCCTCCTACAGTCCCCCTCTATTCTTAAGGTAATGCTCAGGCACTATCTTATTTATTATACTTTTCCTCATCCCCCCAACAAATAGACCCTTCCCTTCCAAACTATCTTGAGTTTATACTGAATAATTATGAGAAAACCTTGATTTTTATATATCTGTATCTATCTATCTATCGGTCTATCTATGTGTGACTCACAGGTATGATAATGATGCATTCTCCATCATTCTAGGGGGAAAAAGTTAGTTTTAAGGACATAGTTTTATTTCATTTGTTGTTCTCTGATTCTTGATTATTTGACTTGCCTGCTGTCGACCTCTAAGGTACCTACTATCTCTAAGTCAATGATTCTCTGATCCCACTGTATGTATGTACACATGTTAGTGGATTACAAGGAACTTTTAGGAATTTTTTGAGTATCAGACTTCAATTGCTTTGGCATAGAGCTGTGTATTTAAATAACAAATTTGGGCAAAGCATAGGTCTTTTGAAAGGCTATGTTATATTTTTGCTATAATGTGCATTTATATTTGAAAGAAAAATAAAATGAAGTTTTAGGTAATTTTTAGTGATATGAATTTTACATTAAAATGTGGATTTGTAGTGTGTTTGAGTAGTGATATACAGATAATCTTTCCTCATTAAAGAATCTAATATAGAATGTATTTTTTTGTGAATGCAATTTACTAATGTTTTCTGTTTCCCCCCCAATTTCAGGTTTTAGCATAAAAGCTGTTCCATTCCAGAATGCCATCTTGAATGTAAAAGAACTTGGAGGTAAAACTTTTAAAATCATTTATATATCTTATTAGAAACTTTATTCTGATTTATCTCTGGGAATTTATTATATAGAATTAGAGTGAGAATAACTTGCCATTTCAGCACTTTATCTTTGACTAACTTTCTTCTTGAAAATCTATTTTTTAGTGTTTGCTTTATTAATGTTCTGAAACTTGTTCAAGAAAACTGCTGAATATTATTGCTAATGTCTAGTTCTCTACCAAGCAAACTAATTGTGGAATAAACCACACTATGCTTCTAAGTTTCCTATTTTAATCATTGCATATGTTTGTGAATAGAAATTATTAAATGAATTGTTAAATTATTATGAAAGCCTTTATAAAGGGACTTTGTGCTTTAAATACTACAAAGAATCATTTTGGGGAGTTATTCTTGTTTATCATATAGTTTTTATTAGATTGAAGCCTGTTGGATAGCATTTATTCTGATCATCAACATTTAACATCATCATTGCTAGCATTTCTATAGTTACTTAAAGTTTTACAGAGTGCTTTACATTTATTATCTCATCTTATCCTCACAAGAACCTTGGGAGGTAAATGCTATTATCATCCTCACTTTACAGGTGAGACTATTGAGGCAAACAGTTTAAATGGCTTTTCCAGTGTCACACAGCTAGTAAGTGACTAAGGCTAGATTAGAACTCAGGTCCAGTACTCTTATCCACTGTACTGCCAAGCCATCTATAATCATAAATCTTTGCCATTGATACCTTTGGTGGATTAGTACATTTCCTGGATAGGCTGTTTTTCTTGCTCTTTTCTACTCTTTTCTCTGTTTTAGAACTTTTAAAATACAAACCAGGGCTTTATCTAATGTAAGTAACCTGTCAAATAATGCTGTAATCAGTTCAGGAAATCTTAATTTTCCTATTGCAAAAAAAATGAAACATTCTTAACGTGTCCTGTATGATATCTTATTTTAATGGTGTTTGTAAGGTCCTGTTCTCATCTAATTATGTGACAACTACATGATTTAAAATATGGAATCAATTTTCATATTGATGGAAAGTTTGAAGTAACTAACTTTATTGGATATATCTTTTTGAATAATTGCCCTCTTAGTTTCAGTCTAGTACTTGTACTGGCTTCAACACTTATTTTAAAATTGGTTTTTGGTGGCTCTGATTAGTTTATGTTTACCTTTCTTCAGTCTGGTTTCATGGATATTTTCTGCTTTTATATAGTAGCAGATTTTAAAATAAACTACAAATGTAAATGCTATTTTCCCTTCTGTGCTTGTATTGTTGTTTTTTTTGGGGGGGGGATAGGCAGTGGGGTTAAGTGACTTGCCCAAGGTCACACAGCCAGTAAGTGTTATGTGTCTGAGGCTGAATTTGAACTCAGGTCCTCCTGACTCCAGGGCTGATGCTGTATCCACTGCGCCACCTAGCTGCCCCCACCTTCTGTGTTTTTAGACAAAGATTCTTTTAAGATTTCATCTGGCTGGCTACTTTATATTCCAGCAGGGCAGTAGAAATGACGTTGACATTATTAAAATGCCTTTGGTATGTATACACGTATGTGTACATGTGAACATATAGTGTTCCATAATTATTTATGTTTTCAGTATTCTTCCTCTGGGGATGTATATTATTTATTATCATACATATATGAACATGTTACTTATTAATCACAATCTTGTCCCTTTGTTAAAATCTATTTTAGGTATCCCATACTCCTGTTGCTCCAGCCATACCTTCATCTTTATATTCCTTCAAAACTGCTTTTGAACTCAAATTTTTGGCCCCATATTTTATATTCTGTTATTCTTGCTCCTCTAAAATTCTTCATCTCTTTGTCTTCCAACTCAACTTTTTTTTTTCTTCTGGCTAATATATTATTTACATTTGGTCTAGATGGTGCTTTTGGCACAGCCCTTTACTTCCTGATACTGCCTGCAAAAATCTATCCAAGTAGGCACTATTTGTTGAGATTTCGTAATGTTCAATGGTAACTCTTTCTGGGGTTTGCTTTTTTTCTGTTAGGAAGTTCTTATTGGTTCTAGCCCAAGTTCCTACTGCTTTCATTCATTTGTCTCATCTTGCCATTCTTGTTTTCATCTGTTGACACCTACCTGGTACTTCTACTCTTATGAGTCAAGGAATTTCTCTTCCTTCAGTTTTCCCTGTAAGACTCCTTTCTATGATCAAAGAACCCCAAAGATAACCAAGACCAAAAACGACTAATTAGTTTTTCTTCCCCATAGTTACACATTTCTCTCTAGTGTCTACTTTCATGTTTGTCCTTATTTGCATCGTAGCTGTCTACATGGCAAGTCTACTGGGCAGGAGCCTTGTTGAATTCTTTTGTTTTGAATTAACTACTACCAAGAATATTTCTAGTACTTGATACATGTGAATAATAAATGTTTCTGTCTCTTTCCATCTTATCACCTCTCCATCTGTTTTCAGGTTTCACCTGAAAAAAAAAAAACCCTCCTCTCTCACACTTCCTTTTAATTGCTTTCTTCCTCTTTTTTGGCATTTAACCACAGTATAGAGGCAAGTAAAGCATTTGGTATATAGCTGAGTTGAGAGCAATGGTATACACTATGGCATTGTCCTGGCACTGAGCAGTTAGCATTCAGAGATATGCTGGCTATTACTTCTTATTTATATCTGTTCCTAAATAGATTTCCTTTTGCTTGATTGGGAACATGTTTGCAATAATGAATTAAGATGTGAACAGTTCAGTTAAAGAGATGATAATTTTGTTTTATAATTTATGATCTGACTGACATGAATATAGACATTACATTTTCCCTCCTCTTTAACTTGAAATTAGAATGTAAGTTGGTGTTATTAGGTGCCCATTTCCCACTCTTTAATATTCTGTTGTGGTATGTCAGAGATTTTTTTTCCCTTCCCAATTTATTCCATGGTGGTGTTGTCTGGGCAGTTGACATTTTGGAAGCTGGTGTGTGTGTGTGTGTGTGTGTGTGTGTGTGTGTGTGTGAGTGTGTGTGAGAGAGAGAGAGAGAGTGAGAAAGGCAGCACCATTCATTGCTAGTGCTTATCAATTAGAAGGGAAGGGCTTCATTAAGATTTTTATTTGCACTTTATTTGGTCTTTCTTTAAAGGAGGTGAAAATCTTTCCTTTTGTTGTTAAGGAAAAAAAATGCAAGTCATGTCCATTTGCCCTTAGCACATGGAAGATAGCCTTGCACTAGTGATTGAATTATTTTTGAGGATTGTCAGCTAAGCCATTTTTAAAGGTTCCTTCTTTCAGCAGCCAAACTGTTATATGAAACAGATGTTGACTGTGTACTGTTTCTTTGTTTGGCTCAAGGAATACGCCTCCTTGTAGTGAAAGGTGGTGCTTGTGTGTACCATGCTAGTTACCTCCTGGTGCTGTTAATCTGTCCAGGTTGTTTGCATTTTTTAATTTCTCCAGAAATTATACAGGATGGATCTTTGCAGGAGTATCAGGGGCCACTGCTTTCTGCTCTAGGTTTCAATTGTTCAGCTATCTTTTGTACCTCAGCCCTTCAGTGTCTCATTCTAAAAGCCTAGCCCCTGTGTTCTGACCCCGTCATTTGGGCAGGATATAGTAACTATAGATTTTGATCTACTGTAGTCAGGCTGTTAGGACATTTGTGTAATGTTTCAAGGGGAAAAAAGATCTGTCTGACCACCATAGTAGCTATGATTCAACAAGCATATTCCTATAACATGAAACACTTGCTCAAGGCGAGGACAATCGAAGATAATATGAACCTGTAAATCTTTGAAGTGTATTCTATAAAAACCATAGAGGCAGACAGAGTCAGGCAGCTATTGTAGTAAGATTGCTTTATGGGACAGGTGGAGTTTGGGATTTTTCTTCAAGGAAAAAAGGGAATCAGCTTGCCCATACGGAATCTATATTAAGATTTCCACAGACATGAGTTTCTGGAGAACAGTGATATATCATGTAGGGAACCTGTATTTGGCAAGGAAATGTTGACATGGAGAAGGGTACAAAGTAAGCACAGGAAACAAAGGCTTTATCCCCCTGAATACCTCGTAACCATGCTGTAAACTGCATTATCACCCAGTTACATACCAGTGTGTGCTCCGTGCATTCCTTGCATTGCTGTAGTGGAAATAGAGAGTTATTCAATGAGTAGAGTCCTGAATTGAGATATTCTACTACTTTGTGATGTTGGAGGGGTCTCTTGATCTTTTGCTATTTTTTATTTTCCTCTTCTGCAAAATGATGATTTCAATAACTAACCCCCATTTATTTCTAAAGGGGATAAGGCTGAAAGGAAAAAATGTGTAAAACTTCTCTAGAGAGATATTTAAAAATTAGAATGTGGCTTCAGCGAACCATGTAACATATAACCCAAACTACTTGTTCAAACCTTGTTTCTTATCTAGAATGAGAACCATGTCATCTTGGAAAGGGGACAACTAGTTAATTCCTGGCTCCCTGAGCTGTGTACTTTTCTCTTCAGACCAGGTCTATACTAGGGGAAATGATATTGGGATTCATCCAAGTCACTTGGACATTAGTTAAAAGGCTCCAACTATCTGAATTGGTTGAGCATGAGCCCAGGGTGGTGTTATTCAAGCATTTTTTACACTTGCTAAGGGAAAACACAGCCAAACTGACAGCTAAGCCAAAGAAATGAATACAGGGCCCCAGAAGTAAGTTACTGACTAATATAGTCCTGACCTTAATTTTTGTTTTCTCTTGGATAAATACCCTAGAGGTTTTCAACTCTGTCCTCTTTATCGTTTTTAGGATTATGGTACAGCTTTTACTAGGCCAAACCCTTGAAGAATGATGTCTCCATATATAGTAATAATAAAAGTAGCCATGGCAGAGCAGATAGAAAACTGGCCTTGGATTCAGGAGGACTTTGGTTCAAGTCCTCACTCTGATATATTCTGGCTTTGTGATCTGGAGAAGTCACTTAAACTCTGTGACCTAGGCAACTCTCTAAAATTATAAATTAATTGCAAAAGTAGGTGCCAGTTTGCATAAGAGGAGAACACTTCCTCACTGTGTGTTCACTCCATTTTAGTGAAATTACAGATCTCTGTCTGTTGTGGAGGCAGTGAGATGGTACAGTAGAAAGAGTGCTGAGCCTAAGATACTATCTCTTTGACCCTGGGCAAATCATGCAACCACTATCTGTCTCAGTTTCCTCAACTGTAAAATAGGGGTAATTACCTCCCAGGGTTGTTGCAAGGATGAAATGAGATATTGTAAAGTGCTTAGCAAAGTGCCTGGCATATAGTGTACTTGTTTCTTTCCTTCCTGCTGGCCATCTCTGTCTCTGTTTTTGTCTCCATCTTGTCTGTCTCTATAGATAGAGATGTGTATATGTGTGTATATATATCTCATATATACATATGTGAATATCTTGTATACAAATTTATATATACATATAAATGTATATATAGATACATGTATACTTACACGTGCACACACGCATACACCTACATAAATATACATAAATGGAAGTCATTTCTCCTTTTATGGTTGTAATCATGACCTCATGAATTTACAACAGGGTTAATAATGCAGATCCTCCATGATTCTGATATATTATTCCTTTCCAAGTCTGTGGTTACTAATTTAATTCTATGACTTCTAACTTTACCACATTACCTCCGAGAGAATGGATGCTTGACCCTTATGGTTTGACTTCCTCTCCCTCCCCAAGAGATCCATAGGTATTTCTGTTTCTTCTGGATATTGCCAAAGTAACATACCAGTTTTCATTACGGCTTCAATGTTGATTGGGAATCAGGGGACCATGATTTGGGTTCTAATCCAGCACTACTACTAATTAGCTATGTGACTTTGAGAAAAGTCTCTTAATCCCTTTCTCTCAGTTTCTTTATTTGTTGAAAAGAAAGTTTAACTGTTTTAGAATGTGTTTATGAGAACTAGATGAAACAATCATTTATTAAACACCTACGAAATCCAATCTAACCCAGTAAATATTTACTAAGTGCCTACTATGTTCCAGGCACTGTGCTACTGTACTCTGGGATACAATTAATAAAAAGAAAGTCCCTGCCCTCAAAGAGCTAACAATCTAAAAGGAAGACAACATAGAAAAGGAGTCAGAAAAAGGAAGGGAGAGGATGGGACACCAGGGGCTATCTTCTTCTATGGAGTCAAAGCCAGGCAGAGCAGCAGATGCAAAGTGGAGTGAGCTCAGAGTCTAGTTTCTGCTGTCTATAAATGTAGGCATTGGGAAGAGTTTGGTACTCTGTCCTCTAGGCCTCCAGTCAACAGGAGATGAGGCTGAGGGGAAGTAATGTCAGTCAAGGCTTTAGTTAGCAGCATGGTGGTGAGTTTAGAAGTGATGAATTTATTCTGGGAGGGGCATCTAAAAAGACAGAAGTTATGAATTTATTCTGGGAGGGGCATACAAAACACCAAAATGAAGCCATTCCTGCCCTTCTACACATATTTCATAATGTGAATTAAAGCACTTCTGTTAAGTATAAAGTTTTATAAATGGAAAGTGGTATATTACTTAGTAAACATGTATTAAGTACCTACTGTATGCTACTCGCTAGGCATCCAAAGTTGAAAACAATAACACAGTCTTGGTTCTAAAGGAACTTACAATCAAATAAGGGATAAGACATGTAATTAAGTCCATGGAAAGCTTAGATCAACCAGACAAAGTTGCTGAGAGAGGTCTTGCATGAACTTTGTGTGATTAGTATTGGCCTCATGGAGCAAGAGGCACCTGAGTTGGACTTGGAAGAAGATGCCACCAGGTAGAAACATCAGGGATGTCCTTTCCAAGCACTAGAAGCAGAGGCAGGAAGGCACCTGCCAGCCAAAAAGAAGCTTTTGGCGGAAGTATTGGATGAGTCAAGGGAAGTGATGTGAAATAAAGCTGAAAAGGTAAGATGAGGACAGATTGTGGAGGGTCTTCCATGTCAAGCTAAGGAGTCTCCATTTTATTCCATAGGCATCAGCTTTTTGATTCAGGAAAAGGATGTGAGCAGACTTGGATATTAGATGAATTACTTTGGAAGTGGTCTGAAGGATGAATTATGAAGAGAAAAAAAATGATTATACTATAGATCAGAGGAAATGCAAATATGAACTAGGGTAGTAGCATTAGGAAAATAAAGGGACAGTTTAGAGACATTTTGGAGATAGAATTGATGGGACTTGGCAACTGATTAGATATGGGAGGAAGGAGAAGAAAGAGTCAAGAATGACTTCCCCATTTTGGACCTGGGTGACTAGAAGACTTGTTATACTATCACTATAAATGGATAAGTTAGGAGGAAGGGCAAGCTTTTTAGGGACTGGGATGAATTTAGTTTGAATTTCAATTTGAATTTGAATTTCAAATGAAAATTTGAAATCAAGGTAGGACATTCTTTCAGTGCTTGAGATCTTGAACAGGTAGTAGAAAATATGGGACTAGAATTTAGGGGAGAGGGCAAGGCTAGAAATGTAGTAGACTTAGAAGTCATAGAGTTGATGACTGAAGCCGTAGGAGTGGATGAAATCGCCAAAGTAGAGAGTTAAGACATATTTAAAAAGTAGGCCAAGGATGAAGCCTTGTGGAATGCCCATATGTTTCCCAAGTTTATGCCCCTATCCATAATAAGAGAGTTATGAAAAATTACGTCTTTCAAAGAATTTTGTACTTGCCATTTGTTGATGATAAAAATATGGTCTGACTTAGACTACCATTTGCCAAAACCTTCCCATTTTCTTCTCAGACCTTCACCAATGATGCCCTTTAGGTTGATGTAGATTATTCTCATAATCAATTTGTACAGGTAGAGAGCAGGCATATGCCTCAGCCATTTTTGATATGTTCCTTGTTTCCCCCCTTTTCTTTTCAGAGAGGGCTAAAATCCATGATTTCATCCAAGCATTTGATATTCTTCCCTTTTTCAGATATCTCAAGATTTGATCTCTTGGTGCCCTTAAAATTATGTCCTTTTCTCTCTGTGTGGCTAGGCTAGTTCACTTCCCTTTCCCAGCTTGGATTTGTTTAGTGATGAGTACTTCATAGCACAATACATGAGGTGCTATGATGTTAGAGTCCCAATATTGTACCTCTTCTGTTATTGAACAGAATTATAGAAATCTTTATTGATCACCCCCCCCCCCCCGTACTCCCTGATTTGTTTTCCTCCTTCCAGCTTTTGGAATGATCTGACTGAATTGGGTCTCTTCTTACCAAGCTTTTTGTAAATTTGTTTGCACTTTCATTGTTTATTCCTGTTTTATGAGTTAATATGATTTCTAATCTTCCTTTATCCTCCTTCTGTAAGGATCTATAAATTGATTTCTAAGCTAGTATGGCTTGAGCTGTCATATCTCTTTTTTTGGCAAGGAGATCAAATATTTATAGACTGAGGCCATTTCTGAGATCTTTCTGTTTTCTTGTTTAGGTGATTGATTTTCATTAGTTACACTTAGGGAATGATGAATAATGTCTTTTAACTACTTTCCTTTTTTTTTCCTTTTTTGTGAATCAACAGCTTTTCCTAGAGCAGGTTAAAGTTATTTAATTTGCACAACATATATTCTCATTTTTATTCTACTCATTTAATATTGATTTTGATCCCAAGTAGTTTGTCTTACTATATACCCGCATAGCTGATTTGGAAATAATTAATGCATTGTTAATCAGTCCTTCCTCTCTTTTAAGTGTGTGTGTGTGTGTGTGTGTGTGTGTGTGTGTGTGTGTGTGTGTGTGTGTGATGTTGTTTGATGTTTGCTATGTCCAGTATCTCCATACTACTAGCATCTCTGGTGTGAGAGCTTGCTGAGCCCAAAGGGCTGCTCATTCATTCACCTTTGGTTGTTCATCTGCCCTCTGACTCTCATCTGTGGCTCCAAGAAGCTGTAGCATGTGCATCAGCCACACCCTGGGAAAACCATCTCAGCAGACAGCCTAAACCAAGTTGAGGGTTACTGATGGGCCTCAAACCCTTCAGTGAGTTTAGTGGAGTGTCTGCCCCAAGCATTTGAAGACTTCCCTCAGCAGAATGAGCCGCTGAGAACAGTTTGTTCCAATGGCCAGGAAGGTGATTGAAGCAGGTGCTGTGAAGCACTTAGAGTCTGGTCAGATGCCAAGATCGTCCACTGCATCCCAGGCCATTGCTAGTCATCTTGACTTTTGTCTTTCCATTGGACTTCAATGATTCTGGAAGAGACAGCGAGGCTGATGACTTTGTTTAACTTTGCCTCACAAATCCAATTCAAGCACAAGTCAAGACATCACCCCATAATACCATTGGTCCTCTCTGAAAACTAAGGACAAACAGCAACATAACCTCCATATTATTCTTCAAAAAAGCATTTTTTGAGATATATGTGTGTGTGTGTGTGTGTATGTATTTATATATGCAGTATATACTTAATATAGTGCAGTGAGACTTCTATAGTGTCTATAAGACTTTGACTTATTTTTTTTCACTCCTGAACTGTATTTTCTAACATTTCCCCCATCCTCCCTTAGGTCCACCTTTGTTCTGTTATCATAGAGTATTAAAATGTATTTTATTTTAATTTGGAAGATATTTATAAAATTTCTCTGCCTTTTGCTTTGTAATAGTTCTCAGTGTGTAGCTGCAATTATTTTCATGATAGTCTTTTTCTACTACCATATGAGATAACCATGTTCTCTGTGAAATATTTCTTGTTGCCCTTGAATGTAAAATAAAGCCATCTCCTTTATTTGCTTCTTCAAGGTAAGCTTGTGAGCCATCTTTCCATTTAGCTGTAATTTACTTTTAAGTTTTTTGATTGGTTAATAGAATATCAGGATAACATTTAGATTACCAGCAGATAATTGTTTATAGCTAGTCTACAACTGTGATTTTTAGTACCTTTTGTTGCATTTTCCATAACTGTGGCGGCATCCCTATGTGAATTAGAAGAGCGTCATTGGAAGGGACTAGTGTGTATTTTCATTTATTTTATGCCACATTCAAAGACTTCATCACTGAGTAGGCAGCCTATTGTTGATGTTACTGCATCTCTTGGACTGTCCTCAGAGAGCAGACTGCCAACGGGTTAAAATCCACCCCAGCTTATGCTCTACTGGCTTAGTTTTTGAGTACTCACAGTCACCCAGGGAGGATTTTTGCTTATGTTGCCTGCTGCCAAATTCCAACATGACTTTAATCTTATATTCACATCTTTATGTAAAGTTTTAAAAATGTTATGTCTTCATTTTACCTAATCTATTACATATTGATTGTTATGGTAAAGTTTACTTCCTTTTATTGTCTCTTTTTGTTTGTTTGTTTTTTAAGACCACTTCACTTTGAAACCAATGAATCCCTGCACCCAATCTGTTTCCTCAGCAGGGCTGAGCCAGAGATTAATAGAACAGCACCTGTGGCTCAGTATCCAATCGCCTTCACTTTCGGTCTAATTCTGACTTATTTCAGCTCTAGCAATTGGGCTTTTGTCTAATCTATTGTGACCAAGCCTCCCATCTTCAGTCTCTGCTTTTCATAATGAATTGCCCCATCTTTGTATATATTATGCTGTACCTGTCTTTCAAAAATGGGTCCCAGCTGTATTCTTATGCCATTCTAGGGATTCCAGTCTTTTCTCCGTACGGCAGCCTATGTGGCTTCCTCTCTGCTACCTCCTGTCCTGCTTGCCTGACACTGACCACCTACCTTTATAAGACTGTCAGCTCCAAATTATTCTGACTCGCTTAACCACCCACTTTGCAGGACCTTCTGCTCACTACTGGGGCCCTCTAACGGCTGCCTCTCTGCTTGCACCTCTACCTTTTTTCTGCTACCAAATTGCTTTGTTTCCCTACTTACTTGTTCAGACTTCCTCCTCAATCACCTAACTTGCTTTACCATATTCATTTTATCAGTTTCACTCACTAATTCCCGGTACCAGTAGGTTCTACACTCCTTGGGGAGATTCATCTTTGTACTGACCACAGTGTTCCATGCATTATAGTTGTTCAATAATATTTGATGAATGAATAAATACAAGTATTTCAGCTAAAGTAAATTAGAAATTTATTGTAGAAATTTTTGAGATTCACTTGAATTTTTAAATGTAGACCTTGCTGGTCTACTTAAAGTGATTTGATTTACTTAGAACTTAATGACACCACACCATGTACAAAGTGGGGCACATTTATAATTGCCAGAAGACTTCTACACATTTAGAGATTTGTAACAAGATAAAATTTACATACTAAATGATTTTAAATTTATTTTCTCAGGTTGATCCCTCTGATTCTTGTTCCTTTTAAAACTAAGTGATAATTAGATTATTATAATATTTTTGTGTATGCAATTTTTTTTAACTTTCAGGTTATTTTCAAAGTGAAATTAGTTGGGGTTTTAGCACAGAGACCTCACCTAGGATATCTGTCTCTCAGCTTAGATTTTCCATGTGTTGTATTAAATTTCAACCCTATCTACGCCTATCTATATCCTTAATTAAGTCTACTTCTTATATGGTTCTGCCGTTTTTAAATTTGAAATTGTTACTTCTCTTTAATGTATTCTAGTCTATTTACTGGCCTCCAGAAAATCTTAAAAACTCATCTGTGGTAATTTCATGGCCTTTCATCTATAATTATCTAAGTATACCTTAATTAGCCACATTTTCATGGACTTTCCTTGCTGCCTTCACAGTAAAACCCCCTTGGGAAAGTTTTGGACTCTTTTTGTTTGGTAGTTATCAGGATGAAAGGTCTCATATTCACTTTTTGCCTATTATATCTTGAGACAAGAGACCCTGAGGGAGGAGGAAAAGAAACTAGAATAACTGGGTGTGTGAGGGTACCTTGAAGGTAAGAAGATGGAAATTTGTACAATTAGAATATACCTCTTTGCTTCCATCCTACCTGGCCTTTGCCCTATGTACTTTATTAGAAGTGGAGTGTTATCTGCTTGTTGGCAGTTTTGTTGCTTAATATTAATATTTAATATCTGCAAAATATTTGCCTCCTTTTATTTTCATTGTTACTGCTACATGTGATAGACTGGGTAGTACTAGTCTCCATTTCTAAAGAGGAGTAAACGGGTCCAGAGAATAAGTGGTTTGCCAGCAGATCGGTAGCCATGCAATCTGGATCTCTTCAAGTAAGAGCTGATAATGTTTTATGTTTTATGTTTTATTTTTTATTTTTTAAAGCGTTGTTAATTGCCTTGTTTCCTTTGGGAACCTTAGGTCTTAATCTTGTTCCTTCCTGAATTGGCCCTTTTACTTTGTGTATAATGGAAGGATTCTCAGAGGGAAGATAGAGTTTTTGATCATATCCTCGTAGCATCTCTTGGAAAATTTTACCTATGAGTTCAGTGTGGCAGGTCACTAGCAAAAAGACATGAGAGGAAATTACAGAACAGCCATATTAAGTGTCTGGGCCATGTGGTAACCATGTGAAAGCCTTTTTGGGGGGACCACAGAGTGCTTGACATGGCTGAAATATTGCTTTGCTAGATTCTGGCATGATTCTTGTTTTTAATGTGCAATGAATGCCATTTTATAAATGCTGTAGCTTATTGACCTAGAGGAGCCCGAAGAGAAAGTTATCTGCTACAGCTCTAAATCAAATGATTTTTAAAAGGGGAGGAGGGTAGAGAGCATTTTAATATCTGTAGCTGGAAAAGAAGTATTTGGAACTGTGCAACTGGCAATCAGCAACATAGCGACTAAACAGAAGGGATGATTCTTGGGCCAGTGTTGGACATGAACTGAGCTAAATGTAACCCAGGCATTTTCTGCTGTCTGGCTTCCCAGTAAGTCAGAGGGGACAACCCTGGCAGTACTATGGATTTGTACACTGGGATAGATATCAACAGCAAAACTTTCAGCCCTGTGGTTACTAAAAGAAATAATTTGTGTGATGTATTTTGTGTTTTAGAGTATGTTGTGGGTGGTAGCTTAGCATTTATTCCAATGTATAGGAATACCATCTTGTAAACTTAAGCTTTTTCAGATGTCTTTATTATGTAATTATCTCCCAATTCTCTCTTTAATATATGTTTGTTTTTGAACAATCCATTAAAATATCAATTTGTATTTGTCCTTACAACATGATGCTATTTTATGTTTTTAATTTGAATGTGATTTATTGCAACTGGAAGCATATAATTATTTGAATGAGCTATATGTTGCCTATCTGGGAAAAAAGAAACATTTTACATTTGGTGAAGAAATTTTAAAAAATTGAGTGTAGTTTGCCTTTACTAGGAACAAACAATTTTAATTCACACGTCAACATTATTGTATTCTGGCTTAATTTTAAATATAGAACATTTGATCACATATATGTATATATATATATGTGTATGTGTGTGTGTGTGTGTATGTATACACACACACACACACACACACACAAGTATATTTACTAGGGCCGCTAGCTATTTGCAACTTTTTAAGGTATATGTTAAAATTAACAACATTTCCAACATTGCCTTCCTTATCTGTGTTCTCTTCTGAACTTCTCTCAGTGTATGTATATGTGTGTGTGTATGTATGTATATACGTAATATGTATAATTAACATACTTTCCCTTTTTGCTATCACTATCACTAACCCTTCTCTTTCCAATAAGTCTTTCCCCTTCTCATCCCCTCTCCCCTATACTTCCCTTGTCACAAATAGATATAGTCAAGTAAAACAACCCTATATATTGACTGTCTAGAAATCTATGTTCATTCTCTACTTCTAATCTGTTGCCTCTACACTAAAGGGTTGAAAGCATGATTTGTCACTTTTCTGAAGTCTTGATTGGTTACTGCATTCATCATTGTTTTTATGACTTTCACAGTTGTTTTCTTTTACAGTGTTGTAGTTGTATAAATGATTCTTTTGGTTCTTCTCACTTCACTCTGAATCTGTTCTTTTAAGTCTTTCCAGATTTCTCTGAATCTACACCTTTAGACATTTCCTACAATGCAATAATATTCCATTACATTCCTAATCCATAATTTATCTAGTCATTCCCTAATTAATGAGTACCCATTCTATTTTCAGTTTTCTGCTATCTCAAAAAGTGTGGCTATAAAATGTTTTTATATAGTTTCTTTATTTTTCTTTGATTTTTTTTTAAATGTATGCCTAATAGTGGTATTGCTGCATTAAAAGGCATGTATTATTTAGTTACCTTAAGGTGTAAAACCAAACTGATTTCCTGAATATTTGGATTAGTTCTTAGTTCTACCTGCTTTCATTAGTATACCTTTCTTCTTATAGTTCAAACAATTGTCATTTTCCATCTTTATTATCTTGGCCAGTCTGATGGGTATGAAGTAGGATCTCAGAGTTGTTTCAATTTACATTTACCTTGAAAGTAGTGATTTGGAGCACATTTTTATAATGGTTAGTAATAGCTTTCCTTCTTTTGAGAATCATCTGTTCATATCCTTTGGCCATTTATCTAGTGGGGAATGACTCCACCAAATATTTTTGAGACAATTTCCTATATGTCTTGGATATCAGATCTTTATCAGGGAAATTTACTGAAAAGATTTTTTTTCTCAGTTAAGTGTCTTTCTTCTAAGTGCATTAATTTTGCTTGTGCAAAACTTTTAATTCTATGAAACCAAAATTGTTCATTTTATCTCCTGTAATTCTCTTTATCCTTTGTTTTGCCAAGAATATTTCTACTTTCCATAGTGGTATAAGTATCTCCTTCGTTGGCCTTCTGATTTTTTTTGTGACATAATCTTTTATATCTAGGTCATAGTGTTGTATATGATGTGACATCTTGGGCTAAACCTAACTTCTGCCAGACATCTTTTTGGTTTTCCTAGCAATTTTTGTTCTGTAATCCTTACCTTAGTAGTTGGGTGAACTCTTCGGTTTATCAAACACTATGTTACTAGGTTTGATTGCCGCTGGATGTTATGTACCCAATATGTTCTTTTAACCAATTTTATATATTTCTCAACCAGGATCAGATAGTTTTAAATATTATTGATTTGTAGTATAGTTTGAGATCAGCTACTGGAAAGTACTCTTCCCACTTTTCTCCATCTTTTTCCTGAGTATATTGACTTCTTGTTTCTTCAAATGAATTATGTTATGCTGTATTTTTTTTCCAGTTCTGTAAAGTAACCTTTTGGTAGTTTGGTTTGCATGACACTGGTTCTGTAAATTAATTTAGGTTTTATTGTCATTTTATTATATTGCCATGGCCCAACCAAGAGGAATTAATAGCTCTCTAATAATGTAAATTTCTCTTTATTCCTGTAAAGACATTATAGTTTTATTCACGTAATTCCTATGCATTTCTTGATAGTTAGAATTATAGATATTTGGTAAATATTTGTAGTTATTTTTAAGGGATTTTTTTTTCTTCTTCCTGATACATTTTCTTGCTAACAATAAAATGCGTACTTTAAAAAAAATCCTGCTTGTTTACTATGGTTATTGTTTTAATTTTAATTGAATCTTTAGGGTTTTGTAATTAAAATATATCATCTTCAAAAAGGAATAATTTTATTTCCTTTTTAGGTATGCTTATTCTCTCAGTTTATTTTTCTATTACTATAGTTGGCATTTCTGGAACTATATCAAATCATAGTGGTAAGAATTTGTGTCCTTGCTTTTCTCCCCTGGCATTACTGGAAAAAAATTGTAGCATTTGTTCATTGCATATAAAGCTGTCTCTTGGATTTAGATAGATTGTGTTCGCCATATTAAGGAAAGGTCTATTTATTCATATTTAATTTTTTAAAAAACAAAGCGATGTATTTTGTCTAACATTCTTTATTCATCTATTGATATTACTGTGAAAGGTTTATTTTTGCTATGAATATGATGTGTCTTGTTTACAGTTTTCCTAATATTGAATGAGCCTTATATTGATAGTATAAATTTAGTGCAGTAATAATATGTATTTAAAAAATATATTGCTATAGCCCTTTGCCAATATTTCATCCAACATTTGGAAATCTATATTTATTAGATATTGCCCAGTAGTTTCCTTTTTTTTTAAATTCTTCTTTCCTTGGGTTAGGTGTCAATACCAGATTTCTCTCAGAAGAAGATTTTTTTTTTTTCAAAAAATTTACTTGATATTAGAATTTATTGTTCTTGGAATGAATGCATGGTAGAATTCACTTGTAAATTCATCTAGTCCTAAAGTTTTTTTTTCCCCTTTGGGAATTCTTTTATGGATAGTTCAGTTGATTTTTTTTCTGGGATATGGTTGTATAATTTCTCTATTTCTTATTCTATTAATTTGGATATTTTTGTAGACATTCAGCCATTTGATTTAATTTATTATAGTGTTCTGACATTTGACTGGGCAAAAAGTATTTACAGTCTTTTGTTGATAGCAGGTGTTTGGATATATTAAAATTTCCATAAGGATTGCTTTGGCTGCATTTAAAAACAGTTTTGGTATATTATTTCATTGTTTCTATTTACTTTTTTTTGGTTGGTTATTTGTTTTTATGATTTGTTTTTTTGACCTACATATTCCTTGGGACTAAATTTAATTTCCATTTAAGTATTAATTCTCTATTAAAATTGATTATAATTTTTTGTATTATAATTGATTATTTTATAATTTTTATTGATTATTGAGTACAATTTTTGTTATATTTTAGTCAGCAAAGGCTAGGTTTACTATTTCTGCTTTTCTTTGTTTTTGAGTTTTTAATGACCTAATATGTGATTAATTTTTGTAATAGTTTCTTGAACACCTGAGAAATATGTATACTCCCTTCTGTTCCCATTCCATAATTGTCCGAGATCTATAACATGTAATTTTTCTAAAATTCCCTCTAGGTCCTTAACTTCATTCTTGTTTATCCTTTGGTTAGATATATCTAGATATAAAAGGGGCACACTGATGTCTACTATTATGATGGTTTTGCCATCCACTTCATATAATTAAAATAGCTTTTCCATTAAGTTCTTAGATGCTTTGGTACTTAGTTCATTTGCATTCAATATTTATGCAATTTCATCATCCATGGTGCCTTTAATAATTATAATATTGTCTTCTGCTTAACTCTTAATTATTTAAGCTTTTATTGTTGCCTTGTCCGGTTCATGACTCCCAGCCCTCCTGTTATGGATTTGCCTGAAGGATAATAAATTCTGTTCCAGCCTCTCATTTTAACCTCATTTATGTAAATCTTCATTTTAAATGTTTTTCTTGTTTTTAAAAAAAAAAACCCACATTATTAGATTTTCCTAATCCATTTTTGACCTCCTTCATTTTATGTGAATCATTTCATTCACATTCATAGTAATGATGATTAATTCCATGTTTCTCTTCCTTTTTTTTCCTCTTTGCTTTCTCTGACTTTTTTTTTTAAAAACAAAACAAAACAAAACAAAGAATAAGGAGGTGATTAAAGAGATCAACACTAGTAACATACCAAGGTTTAAGTATAAAGTTTGAGAAAGGACAGAGGCCATGGTGGGTGGTGGTGGGAACAGAGGGAGGGATAGTGGTTCATATATGTAATAAAATGCTCAGTTGCAACATAGTAGTATCCAAGGGCAAGGACAAAAAGAACAATCCAGCACTAAAATAAGGTTCAGCAAAACCACTAGTAAGCAATTCAGTCTTATCTACAATATTTGTGACCATTTGTTATACTCAATTTTTAACTTTTGAATATCTGTCTTTATCAGGGACTCTCTTGGTAGACTTGAGCCGGAAGGCTCATGTGATTCCTTAATCAGGTGAAACTCTGTTAAGGACAGTGATGAACCTATCAAAACATGAAATTCGGTTGCTTTATAGTGTCTTATTTTAGTCAATCAGTTTGCTCCCAGTGAATTATGTTTCTGAAAATGAGAATATTTACTTATATTGTTTTGTATGACTTCTTCCATTCTTTTTGTTTGGCTCCTTTAATATTATTGATATTTTGTTATATGATTTTGTTGGCAAGTTTTTTTTCAGTATCTTTGAATGTAATTTATTGTGGTCTATAGAATTTTTAATTTGATTGTCTTGTTATCTCTGGATAAAATAGAGAGATGTGAGTTAGTACAGTTATATGAATTCAGAACTGGATGGATGACAAAATCTAAAGAGCAGGCAATGAGAAGGTTATTGTCGTCATGTGATAATTTATGTGAAATATTTTGCAAAGCTTGAAACACTATAACACATTAGCTCTTATTATTATAATTTTAATCTTCAAAGGTCTCTATTGGAATGCCTCTTCATTCTGTAATGTCTGTTTTTCTTAATGACTTGGATATAGGCCTAGTGATGGAATGTATATTTTTCATCCAAGGACCATCCTACCTATGTTCAGAGAGATTTCTGTTATGATTGGTTGCAGAGTGATGAATCTTTCAGTTATAGCAGCACTGAAAGACCTTAAATAAAGAGCTGAGCTTAGTAGCTTGTTCTGATGCAATAATAGAATGTTGAAGGAAAAGACTTGGTTAATTATGTAGATAGAATGCTTTTCAAATTTAGAGATGATTAAAAACTGGACGGATTAGTTAACATATTGGATGATAGAGTAAGGATCCACAAAAATCCTGACATGCTAGAGTGTTGTGCAAAATCTGATAAACTGGAAAGTATTGTGATGTATTAAAATGCCATATAGGAGTCAGAAAGACCTAAGTTCAATCAGTAGTTCACTAAGTATTTGTTAAACACCTACTCTAAGTCAAGTACTATTATGCTTCCTCTGACATTTACTAGTTACATGACCAGATGTAATCTCTTTTTGAATCTTGATTTCTTTATCAATAAATGAGGATGCTAATACCTACCTCAAGAAGTCATGTGGTAGAGTAGATAGAGGCTCATCCTTGCAATCAGGAAGACTTGAGTTCAGTTCTGACACACACACACACACACACACACACACACACACACACACAGTTATATAGTTAGAGAGCATGAGAAAGTCACTTTACTTCTATGTCCTAGCCACCTCTCTAAGGCAATAGGTTATAGATGAGTTGCTGATTTCCAGCATCAGAAATGTGCAGTAGGAATTCCTTACATACACCAATGAAATCTCAGTTCTGGGGAAAAAAAAATAAAGTACCTACCTTTTTTTGGGGGGGGGTTGGGCAATGGGGGTTAAGTGACTTGCCCAGGGTCACAAAGCTAGTAAATGTTATGTGTCTGGATTTGAACTCAGGTGCTCCTGAATCCAGGGCTCTATCCACTGCATCACCTAGCTGCCCCCACATAATTGTTGTTAAACTAAAATGAGATGACATTTGTAAAATGTTTTGCACATCATACAGCATTATATAAATAACAGTTGTTATTAAATGAATTTTGGGTTCATAAAGTCAACTTTATATGTACAAGATGGGCTAGATGGTAATTTATATGAAAAGATCTTTGAGTTTTGGTGAACTTTAAGTTCAACATGAGTCAACAGTGTAACATGGCAGCAAAAAATGTAATGTAACCCCAGGATTTCTTAAGAGAGGAACAGTGTTTTTTAAAAAAAAAAAAGTAAGGGATGATTTCTCCATTATATTCTGACTCAGCGAGACCAACTCTGGAGTGTGTACCATATTTTAGGAATTTCGAAAGGAGGGCAAATAGAATGGTGGTTTCTATTCCATATGATGATTGGTTGAAGGAACTGGGTAGTTTAAGTGTGTGTCACTCCATCTTTGTTGATGTGCCTATCACTTTTGCATTTGTTCATATTTTTTGAAAATTGACTTTGCTGAAGAACTGGCTGTGTGGCCATAACAGTTAATTCAGATGTCTCTTAGATTTTTTTCTTCCTTGGGAAAATCACTTATGATTGTATCTCTTAATTTGATTGTTTAGATTTTCCCATCATTATTTCCTTATAACTGCTTAAAATTATTTATTCCTATGTGTTAAACTCAGTATAGATTTCCCTCCCGACTCCTGTCAAGTGAATAAGCAGTTAGTAAAAGCTTACTATGTTCTAGCCACTATACTAAGTATTGGGAATAAAAACACAAGCAAACAGAAGGACATTCCCAATCATCTTAGAAGTTACATTCTAATGGGGGAAGATAACATGCAAAAGGAAGCTAAAAAGCTGGGAACTGGGGAGGACAGCATGATGGCAAAGTCTAGAGAATCAGAAAGGAAGCCAGGAGATGAGTGCAGGATGCCTGGCTTCTGCCCTTCTGCAGAATGGAGATGCTGAGAAGTACTTACCAGTTAGAGAAAGTGACTGTAGGGCCAGAGAGGGATGTACAAGGTGAAGAAGTCTGCCAGAGAGGTCTGAGAAGGCTTCAGGGAATGAGGGATATACAGGTTAGAAGGCTGTAGGGAAAAGATATATTCTGGGTGAGAAGGCCAAAGGTGTTGAGGGATCTTTCATGTGAGAAGATAGTTGAAGCATAGTGCCAAAATCCCAAGAATCTAAAGCAGAGCTGAGAAAAGATTTCAGGATTGCTAGCCTGGGTCCTTTCTCAAAATGGAGGTTCCAGGAGGAATTCGCCATTGGGACAAGGGGACTACAGAAATGGAGGGATAGTTCAGGGTCATAAGACATCTGAGGCATGGTGGAGATATTTAGAGAGTCAGAAACAGAGTTGGAAGAGGATTGTATGTTGTTGTGATGACAGTGAATAGGATCACTAGGGAAATGACAAGCTGAAGAAGATCATTGTACCCAAAATGGGGAAAGGAAGTAAAAAGAGAATATAGAATGGGAAAGTAGAACCAGAGGCTTAATCCAATGGCTCATTGTGCTCTACGTAAGACTCAATACCACATAAGTTCTACTAAACCTTTGAGGTTTTAAGTATGGGCCCAGTTATGACCTACATAACTGTTGCTTGAGAACTAACCTGGCTGAGTTTGTAGCTTCACCAAAGTAGATGCTGGATGATGAATTGTTTAGGTACTGACATTCTGGAGATAGAAGGATTGTATTATGGATAAGTGGAGAAAATGCCCACATTGATGAAATTCCAGATTTTTAGGTATTGACTTATGTCTGAGTTGGCATCAAAAGATCAGTGGTGGTCTTTTGGCAGCTGCCAAAAGAAATGATATAGATAAGAAATAATGAGGACTGAACTAGGGTGGTGGTTATATGAATTGAAAGTCATGGCAGACATGAGAGGTATTGTGAAGGTAGAATTTATATGGCTGGGCAATTATTTGGATTTCAGTGGTGAGGGAGAGGGATTTGACATCTAAGGTTTGAATCTTGGTGAATGGGTAGATGGTGACATCCTTTGTGTAACTTGTGAATTTTGGAGGAAGGGCGTATATCGGGGAAAAGAGAGTTCCATTTTGGAATATTGAGTTTGAGATGCTGTCATGATATCTAGTATCAGATGTCCAGGAAGCATTTGATGATATGGGGCTAGAGTTCAGATGAGAAGTTCATGTTGGATTTATAGGTTTAGGTGTTCTTTGTCTAGAGATGATACTTGAGTCCATGAGATGAACAAGGAAGATATTGTAGGTAGAAAAAAAAGTGAAGTCAGAACAGGGTCCTGGGGAGAAACCAACACTCTTAGGCAAGAGATGTATGATACTTCAGAAACTGATAGAGAGCTGTCAGAGAAGAAAGAGTAGAATCAGAGGAGAGTATAACCATAGAACTTAAGAAAGATTCCAGGAGCTGGAGATGATGAGTATTATCAAAAGTTTTAGAAACATTGAGTGGAATGAGAACTCAGAAGGTCATCAGATTTAGCAATTAAAAAATTGGAATGAGAGTTTTAGTGGAAGAGTTGAGTTGTAATATAGAATGCAAAAAGTTTAGAAGTGAGTAGGTGGTGAGGAAGTGAATATACTGTAGATTATTCTTCGTAGAAGTGTTTTGGTGAAAGGGAGGAAAATTAAAGGATGATAACTGGATGGGATGTCAAAGCCAAGTGAACAGGTTTTTCTTGTTGTTGGTATTTGTTTTGTTTTTTAGAATGAGATAAATCTCAGCATATCTATAGGCAATGGGGAAAGAACTAACAGAGAATGAAGATGAGAGAGATTGATTGGAGTACACTCCTAGATTAGATGGGAGGGAACAGCAGGGCACAAATATCAGAGCTAGAATTTGATTTCTGGTTTTCCTGATTCCAAATCCATTCTGTCCATTAAAGATCATTGCCTAAATAAACCTCATTTCCTGGTTCTTTTTGAGATCTTGTGAAATATCTGTGATATTCAGGATCATAGCAACATTAATATGATAGAATAACAATGTGTCACTATTTTTTAATAAAATCTTGTAATGAGCTAAAAAATTGCATTTTAATAGCATTTCATTCCTGACTCATTATTAACTCCCAGTTTTATTCCACTGTTAGAAACCTAGTCACTGATTTTGGTAGCCCTTGGAACTTAGCAAGTCACTTTATTTACTCTCTTTTGTCTCTTCAAACATGAATTGAACTATGTCTTGTTTCACCTGGAAGATTCTTTTCCATCTGCCTTGTTAATTGTTTCACAATTGCCAGTAACATTTCTTCTTTAAGGGATAGAGAGTCATCTGTATTGTCACACGCTCAAAGAAAACAACCCATTCCTTTTCCTCTGACTTGATGTTCCCTTAAAAAGTAACCAAAGCCAGAGCAGTTAGGTGGTGCAGTGGATAGAGCACCAGCCCTGGAGTCAGGAGGATCTGAGTTCAAATCTGGCCTCAGACACATAACACTCACTAGCTGTGTGACCCTGGGCAAGTCATTTAACCCCATTGCCTAGCGCCCCGCCCCCCTGGCAAAAAAAAATTAACCAAAGCCATCTGCTTAGTGCTCCAAAGGCAGTGTGATTGCACCAGTTGGACAAAACCTCTGCAGAACCGACTACTTTACAGAAGCAGTTGCCCTGGCTATTGGCATAACTACAAGTTTCCTAGGGTCTTTTATAGCAAGAGCATAAGACCTCCCAGTGTTTCTGATTCAATAAATACTGTTTATTAACATTCCACTGCTGGAAGATAGCACACATCCTTGGCCGAAGTGGCCTTTATTGTAACTGATTGAAGGCTTCCCACTGCACTCCCCCTGTACCGGAAATAGTCCCCATTTGTTTTCAGTGTTCATAGAAGTGGTCAGCACCATGGCTAGGGACAGCAACTCCTGCAGTTAGTACTAACCTTGTAGGAAAGCAGGAGAGTTCCTGAAGCTAGGCTGTACTGTTCTGCTGTTAGGGTAGCATTAGGTGGCTTTGGCCAGAAATTTAAGGAGGAAGAAAGACTTTACAAGTAAGGGCATATTTTAGTTTTGTTGGCCAAACTTAATACCTCCAGATTTTGTTTACAATGGCTGAATTTGGTGCCTGTAGGCTTTTTTGACCTAGATGGAGTATATAGTCCAGATGAACCTCTAATGCTTAGGAAGGGTGCCCCTCTATTATCCCTGCTGTGGAAGAGACCTTTCCCTGAGATGGGTTGGTCTTGATATTTCCCCTGTCTGTGCTAATTGGCAAGGTGGCAGCCAGAGCAGTTTGACCTTTGCTTTGGTTTCTTACCAGTAGCCTGTATAGATTTAGATGTCTGCCCTTGAGGAAGACTTTTGCTTGAGACAAGCCTCAAAAATAATGACTCCTGATTCTCAGGTTGATATTTTGGATCCTAAAGGAGGTTTATGTACTCAGATATTTTTAAGGATGGATCAAGAATTTTTACTGGATCTGAGGCATCTTGATTGCCAAAACTGGTCTTTCCAAGGGAGGTCTCAAATCCCTCAGAGGTCAGTGGGAGGTGGAATAGTCATGAGTAAGAGCCTATAGGGTAGTCTTTGGCCCTGTAATATTTATATTTTTATCAGTGACTTATATTAAGGAATGGATTGCATGCTTATCAAATTAACAAATGACACAAAACTGGGAGAAATATAATAGGTTGGGTGATAAAGTCCAAACATTTCTTGACAATGTTGAACAAATCTAATAAGGTTATATTCAATAGGATACAAGTCTATCCTTGGTTTAAAAGAATCAACTTAAAAGTGTGGGATACAGGATGTATTGTTAGATAATTTTAAAAATGGTGGGCAGGGTATGAATTTAAGCTCCTTATGAATCAGTAATGTAACATGGCAGTCACAAAAGTTAATATGCTCTTAAGCTGCATGTGTTCCTAGTCTACAATATTTAGTATGTGGGAAGTAACAATCATGGTGTACTTTATCTTTGTTAGACCACATTTAGAGTATTGTGTTCAATTTGGATACCATATATAAGGAAGCACATTGAGAAATTGGGAAAGCATCCATATCAGAGTGCTAAGGGGACCTCACCATTATCATGCTAGAGGATAATAAAAGGATCTAGGGATATTTAACTTGGAGAAGAGAAGATGGAGTGAAGTAGGGTTTACTAGATGTTTTTAAATATTTGAGTGGCTGTCAAGGACGTGTGATTCAACTTATTTGTCCCTCCCTAGAGCGTTTGGGGAAAATTACGGTGACCATAGATTTAGTCTTAATGTAAGGGGGAACAACTCCACACAATATCCTAAGGATTAAAGCTCTCCGAAACAGGAATGGATTGCTGTAGGTGTTAGTGGGTTCCCCTTCATGGGGGGCCTGCAAGGGGAGCTGGATCAGTTGCTAGAGATACTATAGGCGAGATTCTTGTTCGGGTACATTTTGGACTAGATGGCTTCTGATGTCCCTTCCAACATAGAAGTTCTGAGAAGCCATACATAGGAGGATTCCTAGCTCTCCATTAAACCTGACTCCTTGCCAGTGACTCTAGGTCAGAATTCCCATTTAATTTAGCCAATGAAATAATTTTGGGTTTAAACTATGTTGATGGACTCCAGTAGTGATGGTCTAGCAGGAGGGAGGCTGGCGGTACAGAATGCCTTTGGGATGAAGGGCGGTTGGGGAAAAATGGAAGTAGAATGGAGAGGGTGAAGGGTACAATATGATGGAAGATGGTGATTAGTATGTGCCAAACACAGGGAAGAGAGCAAGAGGGGGGTTTTGGGTAGATATTAAAAACACAATGTAAAGGGTTTGGTAATATGTTTGTCAAAGATGCAAGATGTGAAAGGATTCCATAGGTTATGTATGAGGAGTAGGGCATGAGGGGTAGTGGTAGAGGTCATGTGTCAGACATGGTATGGGAGTGGACAGTGGAAGTGTATGCATCTGTCAGATGCGAGGAGTAGGGGTAGAATTCATTTTGTGAGTGTGTGTGTATGTGTGTGTATTCATATGTGTACATGTGAACAGGTGTAAGAGATAGTAGAATTTGTGTTTTATGGCTTCATGGTATGAAGGAGAATAATAGAAGTATGGATAGAGATTTTGTGGAGGAGTGGAAACATAGTATTGAAGGAAAATGGTTGTGATACATATGACTGGGCTAGGTCCATTGCCTCATGGAGGGGGGGAAGGTAAAGGAACAAGCATTTATTAAATGCCATGGCATAGTGCATAGAGTGCCAGGCCTGGAGTCAGGAAGACTCATCTTCCAGAGTTTAAACCCAGCCTCAGAATTACTAGCTGTGTGACTCTGGGCAAGTCACTTAATCCTGTTTGCCTCAGTTTCCTTTCCCTCATCTGTCAAATGAGTTACAGAAGGAAATGACAAACTACTCCAGGATCTTTGTCAAGAAAACCCCAAATGGGGTCACAGAGTTGAACATGATCAAAAACAATTGAACAGTAACAACTATGTGCCAGGCACTGTGCTAAGACCTTTACAAATATTGTCTCATTTTATTCTCACAACAACGCTCTGAGGTAGGTAGTGTTATTATCCCAGTTTAATGGTTTAGGAAATAGAGATTGACTGACTTGCCCAGGGTCATACAGCTGGCAAATGTCTGAGGCTAGATTTAAACTCAAGGTTTTCCAGACTCCAGGCCTAGTGCTCTATCTACTGTCCCACCTTGATGCCCATGCCAATGTCAATGTGATGGATTAAAAGAGGGAGTGGCTGGATCCCCACTGCCACAAAACAAAACAAAACAAAACCTTTCCTTAGGTAAGACAGTTACACAGAACAATCAGTTGCTGGGCTGATAACTTAACTTCCACTTTGTAGTATTTCCCCCCAGATTCCATTCTAACAACTCACTTCGGAACTCTGCTACATTCTCGCTTTTCAGCTTTCCACCTTGCTTTTAGTATTTGGTATCTCTCTGAATTTTTGGCATGACCTAGTATGGCCTCTGTTTGGTTGTGTCATGGACAATATTCTATTCTCCCAGGAGATCAGGCCATTTGTTTTTCTCTCCCCTGCTTCTACCCCACCAATTCAACAATGTCCTGATCCAAACAAACTCCTCCATCACTAGCTCAGAATATGACAGAACCATATTACCTTTGTTGCCTGGTAAGCGCTCATGCTTACAATGGCATGGTATTCAGTGCTGTGGAAACAGCAATTCGACAATATCCTGATCCAAACAAACTCCTCCATCACTAGTTCAGAATGTGACAGAACCATTTACCTTTGTTGCCTGGTAAGCACTCATGCTTACAAAGGCATGGTGTTCAGTGCTGTGGAAATAAGGGTTGGACCAGAACTCCATAGAACCTGCTGTGCTTCCAAGGCATTTTGCAGATTTTTAGGAAATGAGAAAGCGGCTATGGAAGGGAGTGAAGTAAGTTGCCCTTCTTCTAGGAAGCACAGAGAACCCCCTAATTTATTTCACCAAGCAAGTAATGAATCTCTCAGTGTTTCTGGTCTAAGATATTTTCCATGAGAACTAATTTACCTTTGTCTTTGTCTTCCTTTCCCTCGCCTCATCCCCTAGGAATGAGGGGAGGGAGAAGAGAGACAGATGGCCTATATTGCCATTTCCCGTTTCCAAAATAGCATCCTGGTATGTCATTTGGAGGACATTCAGCAACTCAAGTAGACCTTTATATTCTTCTTTGGTCTGAAATTGCCAACCACTAGATTTTTAAACTCCAGCAGGGGCTGAAGTATGAGCTAGAATGTAACATTTCCTCCTGGACCCTAAATCATGACTTGGGGCTGAATATCCCTGGCTTGTTGATCAATTTTTCACAATTGTTGTCCATGCGGTTTTTTGATAAGTTAACTATGGTGAAGGTCCTATGATACTTAGTAATATGTTCACCTTAAATCCTACTTCAGTCATGTAAAAAGCAGTGGAGATTCCTGCCTGCCCACTTGGAGTTTAGTATTCAATTAAAGAAAGTTTGTGTAATTCAGGGGTACCATATCTGACCCACATGTGCTACCTAGGCCAACCACTATGTCAAGTAGTCCATTGAACATAGTTCATGATGAAGGGCAGAGCTACCGTTCAGCAATTTTGGCAACAAGGGCAAGCAACATAAGTGTTACCTCAGTTCATTTGTAGTCAGGGAAGGGGATGAAAGTGATTCTAGAATATCGTTATGTTGGTGTTGGGGAGGGTGCCATTTAGGTAGTAGCAGTATGGGACTGAGTAAGAACTCAGTTGTTAGGCTGTTAGGCTGGAAAAAGAGTAGGAGAAAGGGAAGAATCAGGTAGCTTCCCAGTTCAATTATTTTTGCTAAAGTTTCTATATTGCTAAAGAAATAAAAATGCTATCAAAATATTAAAGGTAATTATTTTTAACATTAGATAATCTGTAAAAAGTATTTTAAAAATTTTCACATCTTCCCAGTTGTGGTTCGCTGAAGGGTAAAACCCTAATTCCCCATCCTAGTTATGGCTCTGGAGTAGATCATCATGATAGCACCCTCATCTTCCTTATCCCCAGTGAGGGAAGCATTTTGATAGCCTGCCTCATGACCCTTTTGTACCTGATCCTCTAAACAGAACTTTCAGAACAACACTTCAATATTGACCTGTTATCCAGGGTATCAAGTCTGTGTGGGCCTGAGTGGGGAGACATTGTGAATTTCTCAGCCTAATTCTCTGCTTCCCTGTGCCTTTTCTATCCAGTGATTCAGCAGGAGATATCCTTGGGCTGGAGGAAATGGGGTCCACCCAAGGTAGGGTAACAAGGCCAAGGACTTTGTTTTATTAGAGCATAGGTATTAGTTGTAGGAGAAAAGGCAAGAGTCCACTTATTGGAACTGGGATATAGGGCTAAAGTGGAATCAGAAACTGAATTTACTGATTTTATGAGTCTTTATAAATTCCCCTCCAAAGGCCTGGATTAGTTCCAGAGCTTGGAATAATACAAAATTATCAGTTGAGAGTTGTGGCCCCAGCTGTAGAGATTTGCGGAAGGAAGCCAAGAGAAAGATTATTACAGTGAGTCTTGTTCTGGATCTTTTTTCCTGCTGTTTTCTTCTGAGAATTTCTGGGCATTTCTTTTACTTTTGTTTTTTTTCTGTATTGTGCCCATTAACCTGAAAAATGTCTGATTGGCTTTACAGTGTTACTTGGGCATTTTTCTTTTACCCTCATTAATCTTGAATTCAAAATTCCCTTGATCAGATTAATGTTTCTCTCTGCCATTTTTCTTAAAAACTAGTTTCTGTGAGATGCGCTCTGTCCTTGCCAAGAACTCACCCTTCTTGTATCTTAAGCTAAGGTCCAACAATTAAAATTCTGGTACTCAGAACCATTGATATAACCTACTAGTCATTTATCCTCTTTTTTTTTTCCAGTGCTCCTACCTTTCAAAAGAAGAAAACATGGTTTCTGAAGTCTCTTCTAACTTACATCCTCTGATTGCCTATCACTAAATACTTCAGTTTTCCACTCAGGACTTTAAATCACTAGAAATACATTTCTGGATTCTCTAAGCAATAGCATTTCAATTCATTTTGTTGAACCTAAAAGCTTCTAATTTCACTAATATTTATGTCAGTGATTTTGAGCTGACTAGCTCTACTAAAATTCTTTAATATTAGGGCACTTTGGAATAGTGAAAAGTCTAATGACCTGGTAGATAGTCTGGAGAGCTGGGAGAACAATATAGGATCTGTCACAAATTGGTTATATAATCTTGAAAAATTCACTTTACCCTTCTAAGCCTAAATATCCTCACTTTGAAAATACATGTATTAAGCTAGATAGTTTTCTCTGGTTACTTCCAATTCTAACTATGTTAATTAACATAATATATAAATAAAAAAAATAAATTCTAAGACATAGTTCTTGAGAGTCCCCTAGATGTAGAATATTTTTAGGAGTAAATTTGGCATTTTGAGAAACTACTTTAACTATTTCAAGTTACTAATTTAATATTCTGAAAGAATAATTTATTCAACAGTACCTTTAAACCTACAAGAGCTATCACACATTCCAAGAATGCCGAAATGAATTTCATGGAATTAGTTTATATCATGAGAGAATTCCTCTTGATTGAAGTAATAAAAGGTGAAATTTGCCCATGTTATCAGAATTGAATGATTTTGACTCCACATCGATATTTTTCAATAAACAAAGAGGGCAAGTAATGATTAGGCCCACCCACACCTCATTATTTTTTGAATTTTATGAGCAATTGCTTAGTAGTCTGAACTTGTGAAAAGACATGTAAAGGTGAAAATTTCACCAATTAAGCAAATTCACACTGGCATAGGAATAGTCATTAACTTTGACATTCCAAAATAATGGTGTTGGACTAAGACAAAGACGCAGGTAGATGGCTTTTGTCAGGGTCAACTCTGCTCAGGTTGTCTGCTGATACTGAAGATGTCACCCAGACTATGTGATAAATGCAATCTACTCTTAGAGAGTAAAGTTTTAAAAAACATACACATACAATGACACTTGAGTTATTTGGCTCTTTTGAGGAATGATGTATTTGAAATTTTTCATTTTTCATGCAACTGAAGCTTACCTCTCAAGCAATAAAATTTTTTATTTCAATAATTTCTGATGGAAATATTTCAAAAATAAAGAAGGCATAGAAAGGGGGAATAAAGATTTACACCAGACTTATTATGTGTCAGGCACTATGCTAAGTGCTATTATCCTCACTACAATCCTCTGGTATGGATGCTATTATTATCCCCATTCTATGGTTGAAGAAACTGAGGCAAACAGTCAAGTTAAGTGGCTTGGGCATGGTCACACCGCTAGTAAGTGTCGGAAGCCAGATTTGAACTTAGGTCTTTCTGATTTTAGGCCCTGCATCACTATCTACTACACCACCTATCTGCCTCTCTTATTTCCCGCTATTCTTTTTCCCCCTCCATTCTTAAACAGTATAAATAAGTGCTACTTAAACTTGTTCTTGATGAATCAAGGCCATTGTTCTGAACATTAGATTTCCTGTGTGCTGTAAGGTAGTGATACCTGCAAGGCGAGCCTCAGGGCGTAGGGCTAGAGGCCGCAAGCTTCCATAGGCTGCTGTGATTCAGTTTAATTCCCCTTTTACTGCTTTTTTTGGGTTTCTTACTTTGCTTTGTATTTCCAGGCCCTTGCACAATTCATCATAGGGACTTGATAAATGATTAATAATAATAATAGCTAACATTTATATAAAGAGCAGCTAGGTGATTCAGTGGATAGAGTGCAGGCCTGGAGTCAGGAAGACCTCATCATTCTGAGTTTAAATCTAGCCTCAGATACTCACTAGCTGTGTGACCCTGGGGAAGTCACTTAACCCTGTTTGCCTCACTTTCCTTATCTGTCAAATGAGCTGTAAAAGGCAGTGGCAAACCACTCCAGTATCTTTCCCAAGAATACCCCAAATGGGGTCACATAGAGTCAGACATGACTGGAGTGACTGAACTGCAGCAACATTTTGATAATGTACTTACTATGTGCCAGGCATTGTGCTGACGTATCTTATTTAATCACTCAACCTTGGGAGGTAGGCGCTATCATTATCCCCGTTGTACAGAGGAAGAAACTGTGTTAAACAGGTTGAGCGACTTGCTAAGGCTTACACGTTTGACTTAGGTCTTACTGACTCCAGGTCCATGGTTCTATCCGCTCTGCCACTTCCATACCATTGTGTTTCCTGATGAATTGGGTTAGAGGAATGGGAGGATGTGGATCCACTTAATGGCTCCTTATAAGATGAAATAAAATTTCTTTTGTGGGCATTTAAATACACACACACACACACACACACACACACACACACACACACACACACAAAACCCAAAAACAACCCAACAAAAAACTCTTTCCCAGACTAATTCCAGCCTTTCTTTCTAGACCTGTTAAACACTACTTCTCATCCAGCACTATGAAGTACAGACACATCAGTCCTCTTACTGTTCTGTAAATACATGTGTTTCTGTCTCTGTGCTTTTCCCCAGGCTGGCCTGTATGCCTGGAATGTCCTCTCCTCATTTCTGCTTCTTAGAATCCCTAACTTCTTTCAAAGCTCAGCTTGTGTCAGCTCTTATTTAAGACCTTTCCTGATTTTTTGCCACCCCCCCAACCCCCAGCAGCTAATGTCTCCACCTGCTCTCATAGTTAATTTGTATCATTTGTATTTCTTTATGTGTGATATAAGTGCCCAGGAGGCATCTGCCACTTTGACGGGTAGGTTCCTAAAGGATACTTATCCCAGGTTCAGAGTGCTATGTGGTTCCCCTCCCTTAAACTCTTAGCTCATGATCCACCAGTGATGTAATCAATACCCTTTAATAGTCACCCAGAGGACAGGATTAATTCAAATTAAAGACATTTAATGAAATGGAATAATGAGAAAAGTAGCAACAAAGCGTTCCTTTTATAAACTTAGGGTGCACTCTGAAAAAATATACAAACATCATGGAGAAGAGTAACAACAACCAGAGCACATGCCTAGGCACACATGTAAGGAACACATGTGGCCAGCGTACATGTGGGATGGCATCTCCTGTCTTGGGTACTATGCAAGCTGTTGTCTTCTAGTGGTGTCATTGTGTACCATCTCATGACCCTAAGCTTGTAGTCTCTGTTGGATGTGGCTGTTTCTCACCTTTTCTAGTAGTTGCTGTGTTCTGCTCTGCTGAAAAGCCTCATGTTCTTTTGACTTAAAGCCTAAACTTTTTGTTTTCCCTAGCTCTTTTAGAAAAGGCCAAAAATGCTTTCCCTGGTACCAGGAGAAAAGCCTTTCCTCCCTTAATCATGCAACTTGCCTATTGAGACCTCTCATTTTCTTAGTAAGAAATTGTCTGCCCCAGATTTCAGGTTCTTTAAAACAAAGATCACAGTAGTCTTATCTTGCTAGTGCTTTTAGAATTATCTGTACTTCTCTTTCTAGTGGGGGCCTTGGTCCCTTGGTAGGAAGGGAAGAAGAATTGGAAGGAGGAAGGGAAGAAAGAAAGAAGGAAACAAATATTTATTGAATGCATAAGATGTGCCAATATTATGTCCTTTTAAATATTATCTTACTTCCTTACAGCGACCCTGGGATGTAGGTGCTGTTATTATCCTTATTTTACAATTGAGGAAACTGAGACAGATAGAGTTTAAGCACCTTGCCCAGGGTCACACAACTAGTCAGTATCTGAGGCTGGATTTGAACTCAGGTTTTCTTGATTTCCAGGCCCAATGCTTTTACTTACTGCACCCCCTAGCTGCTCAATCATCTACTCTATAGATTCACAGTTCTGTGCATTGGTTCATTAGTTAGTAAATAAATAAGCACTTACTCTGTGCCAAGCACTGTGCTAAGAACAGGGATACAGAAGGAGTCTAAAGATAGTCATTACCCTCGGGGAGCTCAATCCAACAGATGAGAAAACACATAACTATATACAAGATAAATTGGAAACAATTAATAGAGGGAAGGCACTAGAATTAAGAATTCCTATAGAAGGAGAGATTTTTAGTTGGGAAGCCAGGGAAGCCAAAGGATAGAAAGGAGGAGGGACAGCATTTCAGGCATGGTACATAGCTACCAAAAATGCTCAGAACCAAGAAATGGAGAATCTTGTTTCTAGAACAGCAAGGAGACCAGTGTCATTGGATCAAAGATTATGCAGCAAGGTGTAGGACCTATGAATCCTGGAAACATGAGTGTGGGGCTAGGTTATGAAGGGTTTTGAGAGTGAAATACAAAAATTTATATTTAATCCTGATGGTGAGAGATAGCCATTGGAGTTTCTTGAGTAGGGGAATGACATGGTCCAATTTGCTTTTTAGGAAAATCATTTAAGTTGCTTAATGGAGGCTGGACTAGAGTGGAAAGAGACTTTAGTGGCTAGGTCCACCAGCTAGGCTATTACAATAGTTCAAGAATGAGAAGGTGAGGGTCTGTACCATGGTGGTAGCAGTATCAATGGAGACAAAGGGGGTACATATAAGAGATATTAGGAAGATACTATTAGCAGTCCTTGGCAGCAGATTGGATATGAGGCATGAGAGATAGTGAGAAATCCAGGATGACTCCTTGGTTTGGAGCCTGAGGGTCTAGGAGGATGGTAGTATCCTCTACAATAATAGAGTGGGTAGGAGGAATAAGAGTTTAGAGGTAAGATAATGAGTTCAGTTTTGGACATGTTGAGTTTAATATGTTTATTGGACATAACAGTTTGAGATGTCTGAAAGGCAATTGGAGCTGCATGACTGAAAGTCAGCAGAGAGTTTGAGCAGGATAGGTAGATTTGAGAATCATCATTGTAGAGATGGTAATTAAATCCCTGGGAGCACAATTCCCAGGTGAAATAGTATATCAGGAAAAGAGGACAGGGCCCAGGACATCTGTGGGATGCCTGTAATGTAATCTCCTGGAGAGTTGAGATGGTTTAATTATTTTTTATGTTCCTGGCACATTGTTGTTGTTGTTGTTCAGTTGCTTCAGTCATGTCTGACTCTTCGTGACCCCATTTGGGGTTTTCTTGGCAAAGATACTGGAGTGTTTGTGATTTCCTTCTTCCTGGCACATAGTAAACACTTGATAAACAATTATTGTTTGACCGAAGGTCAGAGATTTCACCCTAGCATTCAGTATATTTCCAAATTTTCATGTTTCACAGCCTGAATGTAAAGAAGGTAATGGCTATTTGCATAACTGCCGAAGTTCTGTGGGTCTGTGTTCTCCACTTTTTCAAATGCTAAGTCTCTCCTGTTTCTCACTGGAGAAAATACGTTACCTGGGCACAAGGCCTAAATTTCTTCAGTCATCTACTCCACAGAGTCATAAATTAGTTGAGACACATACTTTACTTCTTTCCTTTAAACATGGGGAGCCCAACCCAGCCCGTCCCCACTCCGGAAAAATTCTTCCCTTATTTCTTCCTTTACCTCCAAAGTGAAGGAATTTTTTTCATCTTCTTCTGACCCTACCAAATGATCCACTAGGAATACAAACCTTTCCTGACTCCTTGGCATATCTCACGGTTCCTACATGACTTTAAAATTATAGCTCACACCTAGGGCAGGTTTACTGTTTTCATTCTAGGGCAGATAAGTGTAGTAAATGGAAAGAGAAGTTGATATTTTGTAGAGAACTTCTGTAAGTTCTAAAGAGTAAAATTTGTCCATAAAACTAAGATGAATTATCAATAAACAAGATCAAAGAAGTGTCACTTTAGAAATTAATTTAGCTACTAAACGTGCTGAAGAAATTAAAACAGGACTTTAAAGTTGTTATAAACTATGAAATTTAAAAATGCTATCCCATATCAAATACTATCCATGGATACAGCATCAATTGAATCAATCTAAGATCAATAGATAATATAGGTAAAGAACCTAGAAAACAACAGTATTAAAAAATCAAAGAAATAATATGCACAACCAAATTAAAGATTTGCTAGACTAAGGCAAAAATTACAATACTTATTTACTTGAGATTTCAAAAGAGAATTTTAATGAAGAATAAAATCTAGACATGATGTTTGAGGACTTTAGAAAAAAAATTTCATGTTGGCTTAGAACAGATGGAAAAGGTACCTACAACACCAACCATTAAAAACCCTGACTTAGACTGACTAAGGTATGTAAAATATGTAAGGTAATTGGAAAACTACAGAATCACAAAATTCTTTGTGTCAGGAAAGAAAAATAAAGTATTTCTTTAAGATATTTCAAGTAATGTCAAAAAATCTTTTCAATGTATTGCTTCAAATAAACACATATAAAGCCAAAAAGATAGAACCTAGGTTAAAATTAAGTGATAATTTAAAATATACTATGCAATTTCAGTTGGCAAAAAAAGCAGGGTCTCTAGTAATTATATCTGAGAAAATGGAATTTAAATTAAGGGGGAAAAATGGAATTCAAATTAAGGGGTAAAAAAACCCTTGTAACAGACTGTCAGGCATTTAAGAATACTAATTGTGTGTGTGTATACATATATCTTACATGTAATATATATGTAAATACATGTTATATTTCTATAGTATATTGAGGTTTGCCAAGTATATAACTTAATATCATATTTTTTTTTTTTTGAGGCAATTGGGGTTAAGTGATTTGCCCAGGGTCACACAGCTAGTAAGTGAAAAGAGTTTGGTCTGAGGTCGGATTTGAACTCAGGTCCTCCTGACTTTAGGGCCCGTGCTCTATCCACTGCGCCACCTAGCTTCCCCAATATCATATTTTAAATTCAAAACTGCCCTATAACTTAAATGTTAGAGTAGTTATAATATAATCTATAGGGTAATAGTAGATGATGATGATGATACCCATTTTATAAATGAAGACATTGAAGGAGTCTTTTATTATTAATTTTTTAAATACACAGTGTCTTTCAAATTGTAGGTGATTGGTTCTTGTATAATTGAATTTAAGTGCCTTGTTTTCTGTGGTTTTGTTGATTAGGCCACACTATACGTAGTAGAAATTATTATCCCCTTTATATAGATTAGGAAACATAGGGAAGTTGAATGTCTTGTCTGAAGTCATACAACCTGGGAAGTCACCAGTAGGTAGGCTTCTACTGGAGTTCTTCTGGTTCTAAGTTAATTACTTTTTCCTCGAGTTTCATGAGAATGCAGAGAAGAAATGAGTTGAAATGGGAAGAATAATTAATGCATTAGCAGTTAGGAAACCTAAGAGCTCCAGCTCTTCCTCTGATCTTCTCTCTGACCTTGCAAAAATTATTTAATTTCTCTACATCTAAACTTCATCTTGAGTAGGTAGGATTTTTTTAGTCTCCAAGGTCCTTTTCAAGATCTTACATTTGCTAAATTAATTTAATCGAGGTGACATTTGGCTGAGCCTTGAAAGATGTGTAGATTTTTATGATATGAAATGTTATCGTGTACTTGTAGGTTGAGAGAACTGCCTAAGCAAAGGCCTGGAGGTGGGCCAATTAATGGAATATTTGGGAAATGGCAAATAAGCTAGCTTGGCTAACATGTGAAAGGGAGGAGATATGGGTAGCAAAGGACATAATTTCAGAAGAGGGAGATCTAAAAGGTCATCTTTTTGGATGTTTCCAGGTAATTTGTCTTTTTTTTCTAAAATGTGACACCCTGAATTGAACATGGTGTTCTTGTATAACATTCTGGTTAGACAGCTTTTGGAGTATGTATCTTCCTCTTTTTTTAATGTATGCTTTTCTTAATGTAGCCTGGATTGATATAAACTTTTTGGTACCATGTCAGTACTGTTGGCTCATATTGAGAATGCAGTCTACTCAAATAGTAGTTTTCTTTTCACTCATAGGAACTGCTTTCTAGCCATGTACACTCCATCCTGCATTTATAAAGCTGGCCTTCTTAACTCACTTGTAGAACTTTGCATTTATCTTTAGTAAATGTCATTTTTACATATGTGTGTATGTGTGTGTGTGTGTGTGTATGTGTGTATACATATATAGATCCATTTTTCCATTCTGGTAAATACTTATTTTTGGATTTTACCTCTGTAATCCTACTTTCTATTTATTGCTTTACAACATTGTCATTTACAGTTTTGAATACTCCTGTCATTACTTCATCCAGGGACACTTCATTAGAGACTTTCCTCCAATGTGTCATGGGACATGAGAGAATTAAAACAGAGTTCTAAAGTGTTGTAATCTATCAGAATTTTAAAATGCTCTTCCATGTCAAATATAATATATGGATGAAGTAAATAACTATCAGTTCAATCAATCTGAGATCAATAGATAATAATGTTAATGACTAATCTTTAGATCTGGTCATTCAACTATTTTTAAATCCATCTAAATTTGCTAACCTCTGGCTCAATTCTTTTCATCAAATCTGTAAAAATATTATGAGAGACTTTGTCCAATGCTTTGTGAAAATCCCAGTGTACTCTGATTCTAACATTCCCCTAATCTACTGGTATATTCTGTTGGAAAAGAAAATGAGCTTATATAAACATGCCTTTCTCTTGCTGAGACTCTGTTAGCTTCTCGTGATCTCTACTTCCCTTTCCAAACCCTTAGAAACCATTCCTTTAATGATCTGTTAGAATTTTGCCAGGAATCAAAGACAAGCTCATTGGCCTTTAGTTTGCATACCTTAAAAAAGGGGGGGGGGTGACTTTGTCTATCTTCCATCCTGTAATACCTCTCATGTCTTCTGAGATCTCTCAGAAATTATTATTATTATTATTATTATTTTTTATTTTGGTGAGGCAATTGGGATTAAGTGACTTGCCCAAGGTCACACAGCTAGTATGTGTCAAGTGTTTCGTCTGAGGTCGGATTTGAACTCAGGTCCTCCTGACTTCAGGGCCGGTGCTTTATTCACTATGCTACCTAACTGCCCCTCAGAAATTATTAATAGTGGCTTACGTTTGCCAGTTTATAAGATCATATATTTTGAGCTGGAATTGACCTCAGATTTTGTTCAGTGCCAAAATAATATAATTTGTCTGAGGCTCATAATTTAAATGCAGTCACAGTAGTGAAATGCCATCTTTTCACTTATTTTGGATTTCCATTCCTTATTAATCATTAATTCTTTCTTGTCCAGAAAAAAATTTTTCCTTGGAAGAAAACTGGGAAATAAGATAAAAGCTAAGTAGTCCTTCCCTGTCACAGTCAAGTGTTGCCATTCTCTCATCCATCACAAACCTTCTTTCATCCTCCTATTGATCCTAACATAACTTTAAAAAAAAAAACAAAAAAATCTTTTGTTGTCCTTAGCATCCTTAGCATTCCTTGCCATTCTTAGCTTTACATTTAGGCTTTGAAATCCTGACGCTATTCATACCACATCATGCTTCTCTTTTGTATTTATCTCTTGTTACTTGATCATTTTTCCATCTTTTATATGTACCTTTTAAAATTGAGTCGTTCAATGAATTTTTTATGCTACTGGTATCTTTAGGCAGGCATTCCCTTCTCCTCTATTGAATAATTTCTACTTGTGCCTTCAGAAGGTTCCCATTCCTCTTGGCCCAACTCACACTGCAAAATATTAGTTAATTGTATCCCAGTGATCCTTTCTGTAACCCTTCACAAATAACACTCCTAGGATCCGGGGTATGCATTATATTACGCCTGGCTTTCCTCTCCTTCTCTGTGTCTTAAACTCTATAACGGATCAGCCACTGAGTTTTATATTTCTAATTCAGTAACCAGTTTCTTCTTCTCGATCAGAATCAGGCTGGATTAATAGCTTCCTTTGTCACTTTGTTCACCAGATGTCAACTGCTCTGCTTTTGATAGAGATCACGAACAGATGCCAGATATCTGAAGTTTCTTATCACTATAATATTATATTTCCATGTCAAGTTTTTTTGTCATTTAATTGATCTTTTTGTCCAGGTATTCCAGCCTGTACCCTATGACAACACTGTTTCTACTTTCTCCTTCCATTAATCCTCAACCAAAAGCTTTTCACCATGATTTCCTTCTCAGATTTCCTCACATGAGTATAGTTCCCTAATCTAAAATATACCATACCTTAAATGTTTCTTTTTTATGATATTCCACTAGGATGTAATTTTGTTTCATTTTTGACTTTGCATTCCTAGATCTTAGCTCCTAAGAGTCACTTAATACATGCTTGTTGATTGAGTGACTGATCTCTAATAAGTTAGCTTAGATCTAGATCACAGATGAACTTTAATTCAATACTAAGGAATTTAGACTTTGTGCTGTATGCTCTGGGGAGCCATTGGGAGTTACTGAGTAGAGGAATGATTTGATCACTCTTTGTTAGGCAATTGAAGAGGTAAGTCGACAGAGCTGAAGATATCTGAAGGAAGCAGATATGCTCTGAGTACTTAGGTTGTTTCTGTCTCTACAGCTAATGCATTTTAGCATTGCGTAGTTTGCTGGTATATGTGAACTTAGACCCTTATATTTTTGCTATTATAGAGTGATACAAGGCAGGAAGATAGAGGGATAAAGCATGTAGAACTCTTCTTACTACATTATAGTATTGCATTAATAGTTATGGGTACCTGGAGATCTATTCCTGTTCTCACGTGCATGTGAGTGTATGTTACTGGTGTGATTACTCTTGGGAAAATCTACTCAAGAGAGTGAATGTTATTTGTATTTTCCTTCCATTTCCTGCATTGTGTACTTTGTGGCCTGGGTAGTTTATGGACTGCTCCCAGAGTCCAGGCCTAACTACAACTATCTCTGAAAATTTTAATGATTTTTGATTTTTGATAACGATTTAATGATTTAATAATTTTTTGTTAAAACTTGTCTGAGATGACTCTTGGTATAAAGGTGTGCATGGTGGAGGATGAAAGTCTGTCATATGAAGACTGTCCTGTCCCAAGAGAATCCAGCATATGATAAATTAACTGGGACAAGAAGTGATACTTTATTTTCAATTCTGGCAATTGGGTCAAATTTGGGACTGCATAAAGACATACTTAGTCTTGCTGGAAGATTAAACCTTATATAAATTAGAGAGTTCTGCATTGGAGAAGGAAGGAAATTGCCAGATGCTAATGTGGATAGACCTAGCAGAATCCATGAATCCGGTCAGTTCTTGAGAACCAAGGATTAAAAAGTGAAACACAAAATATAAATGAGAGTTTTTAATGGGACAGCGTAGCAGTTTTTATATCAAGAATGACTTTGCGTAGGAAGTGGCATTTGATCTGAGCTTTGAAGAAAGGTAAAGGCAGAGCTCAGAAAAGAATCTAGTCATGGGAGACACCTTGCTGTAGAAGCATGGAGAAAGAAATATTTTAGGGGGGAACAACAAGAAGGACAGTTTAGTTGGTGTAAATAGTGGCTGAAAAGGAATAATGTATAATGTGGCTGGAAAGGTAGCTTGAAGCTAGGTTGTGAAAAGCTTTCAATGCTAAACTTGACTCAAAATAATTTGAAGCTGGTAGAATTTCTTGAGCAGGGGAGTGATATGGTTATCCATTGCTTTAGGAATATCACTGTGTGGAGAATGAATTGGAATGGTGAGAGAAGGAATAGGGACAATGGAAGATCTGAACCATGGATGTGCTGAAATCTCATTTTCTCTAGGAAGTAGTCCTCCTCAGCTGTTAGTGCATTCCCTTCTGAGATTAAATTCCCTCCAATTTGCATATTTTCTCTGAGTGCCTAGTTTTTTACATTTTGTTTCTCTCATTCAAATGTAAACTTCTTGAGAATAGAGAATATTTTTGCCTTTCTTTGAATTTCCGGAGCTTAGCACTGTGCCTCTCACTACAGACTGACAGACTTGTCTCTCTGTGGGTGGGTATAAGGGAACAGTTGCAGAAGATGTAAAAGTAAATTTGACAATATTTGGCAACTCACTGGTTATGTGGAATGACAGAGCAGGACTTGAGAATGACCCAAAGGTTACAAACCTGGGTGATTAGAATGATGATGATACTCTTGACAGAGATAGAGAAGGTTAGGAAGAGGGCTGGCTTCTGGGTGGCTATATTCTATATAATGAATTGTTTTGGATATGGCGAGTTTGAGATATCTGTGGATTTCCAGTAAGAAATGTCCAGTTGGCAGTTGGTGGTGTGAGACTGGAGCTCATAAGAGATTAGGGGTAGATTTTAGATCTCAGTGTCATTTGTGTGAAGATAACAGAACCCATTATTGTTCTCTCACTGAAAGAAAGAGAAGAGAAGAAAGTCCAGGAGACAGCATTGAGGTACACTGGAGGTGGGTGGGTTATGGATGAAATGCCAGCAAGAGCCCAAGGAATGGAAAAGTTTGGTTGGAAGAGAGAGAATCAAGAGAAGCCAATTACATTAAGACTCAGAGAGAAGGGCATATATGGAACAGTGGCTACAGTGTCAAATATGATAAAGAAATAAAGAAGTTGAGTACTGAAGAAAGGCCATCTTGATATGGCATCTCAAATGAGAGGGGAATAGTTATCAAGAATACAAATAGATGGTGTGGTCTTGAAAAAGAGAAAGACCATCTCTTCATCAAGGATTGGAGTGAAGATTAGGAATAATGTCAAGAGGTTTTGTGATACAGAGTATGGTAAATGAAGGAGCCCCCAGTGAATGTGTTCTGTCTTCTCAAGTAGATTATGAGTTGAGTTCTGCTGAGAGAACGTGAAAGTAGGGAAGTAGAGAAGTTTTGGAACAAATGCTATGAGGAGTAGAATAGAGAATCAGTTTGGGAAGAGAAGCAAGGAAAGGAAGATTCTCTTGCTGCAGTGAGGGGCCAGTTGAGATTGTCAGCATAAATTTATAGTGCTTCATTTGTTCATCCACTTAATTGTATTCTTGTTTATCCCATATTTCTTCATCTATTCTGCACAAATAGCATGAGAGATTTTATCAAATGCTTTGCTCCTAATATCTAGGTACACAGTTTTTATAGCATCCCTCTTACCCACTAGTTCAATAATTCTGTAAAAGGAAATATGCTTAGTCTGGCATGGACTATTCTTGATGAAGCCATGATGATTCTTTGTGATCACAACTTTCCTTTTTCGATGTTTTCTTAACCCATGCTTTTCTCTCTGTCTTTTAAACCATCCATTGTATCATTTTGGTGAGAATTGAAGTCTCAAGCTAGCTGACCCAGAGTTTGCAAACTCCATTTTTTCTTCCATCTCTTTTTTTAAAGAAAAAAAAAACGAGAGTTTTGGGTTACCTCCCCCATTCTCAATATTTTTCCAGAGGTTAATGACAGCAGTTCAACAATCACATCTTTCAGTATTTTTCATCCTTTTAGAGGTAGTTCAAATGAATCTGAAAATTTGAACTTCACCAATATCAGCTGTGTGCTTCTTTTACTATCCCTTTACTTATCTTGAGTTTCAACTCCCTAGTAACCATTTCTGATCTTTTCTTCCCTCTGTCTCCCACCTCCCTCTCCCCTCGAGTCTAAAGATAATTTTTCTTGGTAGAGAAGACAGAAGCAAAACAAGAGGAGGGGGTTATCCTTAGGTATCCTTGCCATCTTTAACACATCCTGAGTTCAGTACCCGGAGGCTAATTTTGATAGTATTGTGCCACACTAATGCCTTGATCTTTGTTTAGGCACCACTGCTTCCATAGTCTATGTATCTTTAAAAATGAGTTTGCTATTGAGTTCCCTGTATATCCACATCATATTTTATGGTACAAAATCAGACTATGGCCAAATTTCTGTGATTTGAGAAACACTTGATCAAGAAGTACAGTCTTTGTACTTTCTTTGTCTGGGAGAATAGAGGGGTTGGGATTATAATCAAGTCTGCAAGTCTGCAAGTAAATCTCAATTCATGGAAACCAAAATGCTAGATTGGTGAGTAGCAGGGAATATGTGGCACACCAAAATACAAAAGTCTGTATTATTACAGCAACATCTACCCCATTCAGGGTTGGCTAGTTTTTTTCTTAAAAGATATTGAAACTGTACTTAAGACTTGAGTGGTCTAAGAGGTTAAGACTTAACAATGATATATCTCCTCGGTCACCTAAGTATAAGAGTTCATAGAATTATCTGGGGGAAGAGTTTCCCAGTGTAGGTAGGGAGAAGAAAAGTCTTAGCTATATAGGGTTCATGTGAATCATATATGTATACATTAAAGTATAAATAATTCTGTGTTATGTTTTAAGCCTTGTGAATTTGAGTATTTATAAGGTGACCTAATGACTACTCTCAGGGATGGTACTTAATGACTTTTATCTGGGTTGGGTCAACAAATTGGAAAACTAAGAGGTCTTCAAAGTACACTAGGGTGGGGCAGCTGGGTGGATAGAGCACCTGCCCTGAAGTCAGGAGGACCTGATTTCAAATCCAGCCTCGGACCAAATACTTCACACTTACTAACTGTGTGACCCTAGGCAAGTCACTTAACCCCAATTGCCTTAAAAAAAAAAAACACCACCACACACAAAGTACACTAGGGTGCTTCATATCAGGAGCTAAGCTCTAAAATCAAATTACACAATATTTGCAGTGTATGCATATATACAGTAAACATACTGGTGTACATATATGCTTACACGCCTACATATAGTTACTGGGTGATAGAAACTCTCTCGTCCTAGTCTTAGAAACCAAGATGAAAACTGTGGGCTGATTACATTTTTTCTTTAAACTACACAAAGCCAGCATATAAAGGAAACAGTATTTATGAGGAAAAATTAAAAGGTTTTTTTTAATATAAATTACTTAAACCGTCCAGAGCAATAAATATTTAGAAATAACTACAAGTGGAAAGGAGTGGTACTTTGCAAATGTGAGTGCAATCAATGTTTTCTAAACCCAACAGAATTTTTCTCTGTCTCATGGATAAGTGTCTTTATCACTCATGTTGAGACCAGACTTCTGAAGAAACAGAATACCATGATTTGAATCCTTGTATTTTTTCCTTACTAATTTTTATAATTCACGAAATTAGAAAAGACTATTTATTATTGAGTCTAATTTTGTGGTTGAGTAAGATTATTCAGTCTAATACCCTCATTTTACATGTAGCATCTTCTCTGGGCCACTATTCTGACTCTGCTCATAGGTTTGCAGGTTAAGTTACCAGCTGGTACTCTGTATTCTAATTTTAAAGTACTCCATGGGTTTGTTCTCCTCAAAATATAGTTTATGGAGTCACATCAGTGAGCTTAACTTTAGTAGGCAGCCAGTTGATAAAATTTATTTAAAATGTCATAGTAAGAATAATAGCTACAAAATATCATCCTATACCCCATAGACCTGCATGTGATATCCATGGGAAGAGTGGGCAGAAATTTAGATTATGCAGTTTGTGGGGTACACATGTTGAGAACATGTGTGGCCAAAGCATCTCATGCCTCTGATGCATTACAGCCCAGATATTTTCTTATGTCCTCATGATACTTCCTCTGGCAGAGTGTCTCTGTTAGGAGTATAGAACTGTTGCATTATGGCATGGATGATCCCAGTGGGAGGTAGTTACTCAATTTATTCTTACCTCTTCTCTAGCAATTAGGCAACAAAAAAGAAAATCCAGTAACTAATAATTTTCTCATTGACTATGCTGAAAAAAATGTGTGCCTCATTCTTCACTTTGAGTCTGTAACCTTTCCTTCAAGAAGTAGGTAGTATGTTTCATCTTTGTTCCCAAAGAATCATGAATTATTTTATAGATCAGAGTCCTAAAGCTTTTAAAAGTCATTTTACTTTTTAAAGTTGATTTTGTTTTATAAATTATTCTTCTATTTTTGTTCATTTCATTCTGCATCAGTTCATATGGGTCTTCCCAATTTTCTCTGAAACTGTTTATGTCTCACCTAGATTATTGCAAGGTCTTCCTAATTGATCTCCCTGTTTTAAGGCTATCTCCATTTAAGTCTGTTCTCCACACTTCTGCCAAAAGGATTTTTCTTGAATGTAGATTTGACAATTTCATTTCCCTACTTAATACCTGGTTCACTTCTAGGGCTGTATCTCAAAGAGATCATACAAGTGGGAAAAGGACCCACATGTACAAAAATATTTATAGCGGCTCTTTCTGTGCTGGCAAAGAATTGGAAATATAGACGTCATAAACACCTTTAAGTTTGGATCTAATACTGCAGTGGTATCTAAAGGTTTTTTTTAATTACACATCCTTATCAGTGAAAACGTTTGAGCATGAAATCCAATATATGTGTATCTATCTATAAATTATATGACTACTATTATGTTAAATATTATGAACATAATAAAACACAAAAATTTAAAAGATGATAAAGATGAAAAACAATATTTAAAATCGATTTTATTTCAAAATTATGTAATTTATAATTCCTTTTAAACCAGAAGAGAAAGAAGGGGGGAAATAAGTCAACCTAAATTGATACATCAAAAAATTCTGAAAAATATATCCAATGTTCCAAATCCACGAACCTCCCACCTCTGCAAAGGAATGTGGGGAGGTGACTTCTTTTACCTCTTCTTTGGAGCCATGCTTATTCTTTACAGTTTTGATACATTAATTTTTCATTGTTTTGTGGTGGTGGTTATTCGTTCCATTTAAATTGTTTGTCATCATCATGTATATTGTTTTCTTTGCTTACAGCACTCTGAATCAGTTTATTTAAGCTTTTCCATGCTTGTCTATATTCATCACCTTCTTCATTTCTTACAATGCAATAATATTCCGTTACATTCGTATATCACAAGTTTTTTTATCCATTCCCCTTTTGATGGGCGTGTACTTTCTCGTTCTTGGCTATTACAAATATTACTGCTATAAATATTTTGACATATGTGGGGACTTTCTTTTTTATCAGTAAATTCTTTGAGGTATATGCTTACTAGTACAATCTCTAGGGTAAAGTGTATGGACATTTTATTTGCAGAATTCCAAATTACTTTCCAAAATATTTATAGTAATTCATAGCTTCACCAACATTACACTAGTGTGCCCATCTTCTTACAACTCCTGCAACATTGACTATTACTGTATTTTGTCATTTTGACAATTTGTTGGGTGCGAGGTGAAACTTTAGTGGAAACATCTTCGTATCCATCTTCACATCCTCTTCTTCTCCTCGTTATTGCTAATTCCACTTGATTTATCAGTGTAGTACTTATGCTTCAATGCTATGAGGCCCTATTATATCATCCATCTGTGTATTCCCTATACCAACTAAAATCACAGCTTCTCTATAAATGAGCAGTTGTTATTAATTACTATGGTAACCAAAACTCATCACTATGTGGTCAACTTGATGAGCCCTTTTGAGTTTAGCCAGGTTGGTCCAGTATCAAATATGCCATCCATTATATGGTTCATCCTTAAAGCCTCTTTAGCTTAATGGCATATGCCAGGGCTTGTGCTCCACTGGCATAGCTTTGGAGAATACAGGATCATCTTCCTACCATAATGAAACATGGGAGTATGCATTTAATTTTGGGAAATCTTTGATTTTCTCTTCTTTTCTTTTTTTTTAGTTACAGGATGTATTACTTTTATTTGAATGTGAAAGGATGATTGACCCTTTTCTTAGAATGAATCCCTCCCTTCCCTTACATTTGTGTAAATATGGGCCCTTGTGCCCATTTGTGCACATACACAATAGAGGTTCTTATGCTGCTTCAGTCCTCCCTTCTTACTACCATTTAGGGAAAGATTAGACAGTGGGGAAAGGGGTGTAGAACTGGCAAAAGAGGCACTAATTTACTTCTCTGAGGTTTGAAGTTAGGGAAAGGGCAAAATTACAGGCAGCTAGGTGGTGCAGTGTATAGAATAGGTCTTGGAGGCATAAAAATATTAATTGGAGTCCTACTTCAGACACTACTGTGTGACCCTGAGCAAGTCATTTTACCTCAGTTTCTTCATCTGTAAAATGAAAATAATAGTAGCGTCTGCTTCATAGAGTTGTGATAAAATGAGATATTTGTAAAAGCCCTTTGCAAACCTTAAAGAACCATATAAATGTTTCTCCTCCTCATCCTTCTCCATCATCATCATCATCACCATCATCATCATCTCCTCCTTTTCTTCTTTTCCTTCTTCTCCTCATTTTTCTCCTCCTCATCCTTTTTTTCTCTTCCTCCTCCTTCTCCTTTTCCTCTTTCTCCTCCTTGTCCTCCTCTTCCTCTCCATCTCCTCATCCTCTTCCTAAGTCTTCTTTTTTGGTCCTCAAGCAAAACAAAAAACACCAACCTTGAGGTGACTTGGCTTAAGAGATATAGCATTCGACTTAGAGCCAGGAAGCCCCAAGTCCAAGTCCTGTCTCAGACATAATTAGTGACCCTGGTCAAGTTACTTAACCCCTTTTAGTTTCAGCTTCCTCATGTATAAAATGGGAATAATAAATCACAGGCTTGTTATGAGGATTAGATTAGATGGTACAGATAAACAAACTGCTTTGTAAACCTTAAATGTTAGCTGTTATAATAATAATAATAATGATAAGAACAATAAAATAACTATTCTTTCTAAGATCTAAGGAAATTTGATTGGTCCGACACAATTTCTTTATTAAGAACCCATCCTGACTGGTAGTGATTGCCCCTTTCCTTTCTAAGTGCTCATAAGCTGTTCTGTTATTGTATTCCAGAATATGGCTAGGAATAAAAGTCAAATTCCTCAGTCTACAAGTTTGAAGAATCCACCTCTACCCCCTTTGGAAAACCAGGACATTTGTCTATTTCCTGTTCTTAATCTCCATGTTTTTTTCCGAAATTATGAATAAGTCTGCTCAGTAGTTATCCAGGCAAGGTCCTTAATAATTTGCTGAATAATTAATTTGGGTCTACTGATTTGCACTTGTTGATAGCTGCTAGGTGCCCTCTTATTATCTTAAATACCCTCTTCCCCCAAAAAGCCCATAAGCAAAATAGGAATTGAATGATTCTGCTTTCTCTTTGTCATCTTAAACTTCTCACTCCAAACAGAAATCTTATCCCTTCTTGAATCTTCCCCTCGACTACAACATAGCTAACAAAGCATTTTTCTTGTCCTTAGCATGCACTGCTATCCTTAGCCCTAATCCTCTAGCATTCCTGACATTTTTATAGGTCTGTTCCATCTTTTGCTATTAATGCCCATTTTGTTGTCCTTTCTTGTATTTTTGTTTCTTGCTTCTTGAATTTTCTTTATCCATTGTGTCTAGTGCATCTCCACGATCCCATCAGTGTGTGTTGTTGTTCAGTTGTGTCTGACTCTTCATGACCCCATTTGGGGTTTTCTTGGCAAATATACTGGAGTGGTTTGCTATTTCTTTCTCCACCTCATTTGCAGATGAGGAAATTAAGGCAAATAAGGTTAAGTGACTTGCTCACCGTCACACAGCTAGTAAGTGTCTGAGGCTGGATTTGAACACAGGAAGATGAGTGTAGCTGCCCCCATGAGGGTTACTGTTTACCTGATTTAGGTTCCTGTAAGCTTCATTCTTAGATTATTGCAGTCTCCTGGCTAGTCTTGTTGCCTTCAGTATCCTATGCTAGTAAAAACATGCAGATTTAATCTCTATAGCCCTACCCCAGTCTGCCTTTCCAGATTTAACCTCCATGTGCTTCCTTCCCTATGCGGATGTTCTACTCTAGCCAAACTAGTTTACGCTTGCTTTTCTTGCCTTCCAGTAAAAACATATGAAGTTCTCCACCCTTACTCTCATTCCCATACACATATGTAAATCATACTCAACTTTCAAGACCCAACCCTGAACCCACACATTCCTTGAAACCTCTTCTGATTTCCCCAGACAGATGGGATTTCTCGTTCCTCTTGCCTCCTATGTCACTTAAGTGACATATTATTGTACCACCAGTATTTTACCTAACTGTGTTTTGCCTTGTCTTTTAACCATTTATATACATGCCCTCTCCCCTACTAAATTATATTCTTGTGGAGGATGGAAGCCATTTTATACTTTTTGTTAATTCTATAGCCGAGCTCCTTTAGTAGGGACTTTGCATATAATACTTGCTCAGTAGATACAGTGATATCTCAATTGGTATGTCATTTGGATATAAAACTGGCCATGAGTTTGTATTAAATGTAAAGTAATAAAATTACTTTGTTATTGCACTGAAGAAGTTGGGGCATTTAAGCTTTGGGGCCAGCAAGCAGCAGCTGTAAGGCCATAGCCCTCAGGATAGGTGCGAATTAGGTAGTAGAGACTATCCCTTTCTTCCTGCTTACGGGCTGCCTAAAGGCAACAAATGCAAACTGGCTGATATTTTTTGCTGGCTCATTACCTTACTAATTATAGAAATAGTTTTACACAAAGAAGGGAAAAAAAGAAAGAGACTAGTGATATTTCACAGTGGAATAACTTAGTTGCCAGGGTCTGCTGTTACTGAATGACTTTGCTTGTGTGCCTGTGTCAGAGGTTGTAGGACCTTTTTGCGTGATGAATTCTGCTGCGTGTGATGAGTATGTGTATGCATGCATGCATGCACTGTAAGTTTCATAATTGGTGAGGACTTGACAACCTAGGCAGAAGGAGAGGAAGAGAAACTGCTGCCTCGCTCACAATGCTGCACACTAGCTAAGTGTGGATACGGTTGGGCCATAGACTAAGGGCTATCCTGAAGAAAGAGGAGTGTTCAGCTGGAAGGGCTTAGATATCATAGGCTGCTTGGCCATTAGGAGAAAGGAAGTCATTTCTATGATTCCTTTTAGACGTTTCTCAGTGCAAACTGATGGCCAAATAGTTATTGAAAAAATATTTTAAGTAGCAGTTGTGTTCTCATATTGTGAATGCCCTTGCCCTTTTATATTATTCTATCCCTATGTGTCTTCTATAGTATTTTAAAATTCTTTTCATATGGTAATATTCATTGACTAATTGATCTTTCAAAATGCTATTTTGATCATGTTACTTTACTCTCAAGAACCTACATAGCTTGCCAGTACCTAGCACACCAAGTCCTTTGCATGGTTTTCAAGGTCTTACTTTAATTAGGAGAAATCATGGCTTCACATTATGTAGTTTCTACTCTAGTCCTCTCACTGTTCTCCATACTTGAAAAATTTTTTGTTATGGGAATAAATTATCAGCAAACATTCTAATATGCAAAGAACAAAAAAGAGGAGTGCATATCACTTGTTACCTCCCATCTGTTTTTTAAAAGAATCTATTGCACTTAACTAGATGATAAATATTGCCCTGTTTGTGTCCCTTTTTGAAGTTCTTTTTGTTTTCTTTTGCTCATACTTGTTTTTAGTGCTGACTTATATTTCTTGGCCCTTTCTCATGTTGTTTTCCACAATAAGAATGCCTTCCCTTCTTCACTTCACCTATCCAACTTCTAACCACCTTTCAGGACCTTTGGACACATTTAAAAAAAAAAACAAAACAACAACCTAGCATTTATTAAAAATGTATTCGTTCAATTCAATTCAGCAAATAATTATTGTCCCTCTTTGTGTGAGGTCCTCTGTTAGCTATATTGTAATTTGTTCCGATATTTTGGAAGTGCTCTTTAAGCCATCCTGTTCTTCATAATGAAATTACATTGGCACTCAGTAACTGGAAAGCCCACATAGGCATGCTTTTTCCAGTGAACTCATCAGTTCGTTGGTATCCTAAAGAATGTTTTCTACTTTCGAAAAGCCAAACAAAGCAAACACCTGGTTCTCTTAGAGAACTTAGTTATAGGTCTTCATTAAAAACTTAATTCATGTTGACTCAGTAAAATCAAATATGTTGTAGGTTTTAATGGGCAGGAGGAGGGAGCAATCCTTTGAAGATCATTATTCTTTTATAATTTCTTTTGTCTTAAGCAAAAATACCATTTTTCATGTACATCCATGTAGTCCCCTCCTTAGGACCTCATGTTTAAATTTCGTAAAAGTTGGTAGATTAACGGTGTGTTTTCTAGATGAAGAAAACAATCAAAGGGTTATGCAAAGTCAGGAAGTGCTGAGGCCTCCCAGGTGGGAAATAGAAAGCATTTTAAGTTATTACTTCTTACTTTTCCATACTAACCTCTGTATAGACCAGGCACTATTTCTATAGGAGTATACCTTTTTGTAACATTACCTTCTTTAACAGCTGAACCTGAGTTTCAGTTACAGAGATGAAAATTCAGTCATTACGATGTTTTTTAATCTCAGACTACTTTCTTTAGAAGTAAGATGTTTTTGTTATTTCTTTTGAAGTTGGTTTGTTGGTATAGAGTTCACACCTCAAAGGCACTTGCTGTCTATGCTGAGGAAAAAAAGTGTCATTTCCTTTTTAAAAGGAACAGCTAGCCTGGTGCCATTAAGATGGAATGGAAAACTCCACACATTCTTTGACTTTTTAATATAAAAACCCTTTTAAAGCACCTACTATGTGTGGAACATTATATCAGGTGCTATGTGAAAGATTAAAATTTGAAACCACCTTCACCATGAAACCTTACCTGACCTCTCTATGTAAAAATGCTGTCATCCTCCAAACTTTGCTCAAACTTCCCCCAACCCCCCATCAGATTTTTTGGTGAAAGTCAAATTTTTAAAGAGTAGTTCCTGGATCTTGGAAGTATGAACGCTAAATATAGAAGAAACCCATTTTTTAAATTTGAAAACAAAAAATTCACTGATACATAATCTTTTCAGTTATGTATACACACACACACACACACACACACACACATACACACATACAAGACTTACCAAATACATGTATATGTATATAAATCATGAGAGAATCTTAAAATCTGATAATATTTTCCTTCACTTTTTGTTTTTCAATTTGCTAACAAAATAACCAGAACTATTGTCATTTTGGCTTATAGAGCACTGGATCTGGAATCAGGAAGACCTGAGTTCAAATCTGTCATGCTAGCTGTATGACCTTGGACAAGTCACTTAACCTTTGTTTGCCTCAGTTTCCCCAGCTATAAAATGGGTATCATAATAACACCTACCTACCAGGGTTGTTGTGAGGATCAAATGAGATACTATTTGTAAAGTGTTTAGTTCAGTTTCCTGGCCCATAGTAGGTGCTATATAGATGCTGCTACGCTTATTATTATTACTTCCGCCTCATCGAGTAAGGGAAAATTTGAACTGGAGTTCTTTATGTATCTATATCATTCAAAACAGAAAAGCTTCCTGAAATTAGGGCAATTTCATCATCTTGATCTCTGACCCTGACTTTTATTCCCATTCCCTACTTTCATCCCATCAGAATCTTTCTAACTCATCTTAGTGCTTTCAAAGTTTGCTCCATTAATGGAAATGAGGGGACCAAGAATATTTAGTGTAATTTGGAAATAGTCTTGTTGGGGATGTTTTCATTGTTCGCAAGAGTGAACTGTCTGGGTTATTATGTCTCATTCTGACAGTTTCCATATCTCCCATCTTTCCATCTGCCTTAGGGATAAACTCTTTTTCTTTGGTTTCTGCCACTCTCTAGATAATAAGTCATCTACTTCTGTGTCAGACACATCATGTTGAAATCTGTAACTTCCAGGAATAAATGATTTTAAACGATATTCAATGTTTCACAATTAGACTTCAAAGTTAACTTACAGGTTGAAGTTTTTAGAGGATGGGAAATATAGCCAAAGAGATAGATGTCTTTTCATCAAGACAAATGACCTTCAAAGAAAGTTTCTGGAATTCATCCAAGAAATAATTTGAGTTTCATCATGTGCAACATAATCAGTGAACTTATCTAATTTTAAGTAACTTTTACTCTAAATAAATTGCTGCTCTTCAATTACAGAGTCGGGGCAGCTAGGTGGCACAGTGGATAGAGTACTGGCCCTGGATTCAGGAGGACCTGAGTTCAGATCTGGCCTCAGACACATAATACTTACTAGCTGTGTGACCCTGGGCAAGTCACTTAACCCCCATTGCCTAGCCCCCCCCCCCCAAAAAAAGTTACAGAGTCAAAGTAAAGCTTTAAAATTTCTTTAGAAATATTTTTGAAGGTGAAATCGAGCATTCCCATTGCTTTTCACAACACTTTCCAGTGTTCTCTTTTAAAAAACATGTAAAAATGATATATGGTTTGAATATTCCATAAAGCTCTCTATTTTGTCTCCTAGATTGATCATACTTGCTAATTTGTAGTGCATCCATAGATTTTCAGGTTATGATATCATTAGCCTTCTGAAGCTGAGCAGAACTGATCAGCTCCTCTGCTGGGAAGTCCAGCTGATGTGAGAAACATTTTGGGGGTGATTCAGTAGGTTGTACTGTTCTTTTAGGAGACATTGAACTCATGCCGCAGTATGAGTCATGTTATCCATGTTAAGAGAATTCTGACATAGGAAGAATTCTTCTGCATTTGTCTAAAAAATCCTTCTGCTGTTACTTTATTAGTTCAACAAAGAAATGTTCTATAATTTATCCTAACCCGCTTTCTCCCTTTGGAACTCTGTATCTGCAATCCTGTTCTCTGATTACTCCAGCCTATACTAAGTCTGATGTATGTCACTTCCTGTCATAGCAAGCAGTTTCGCACTTTGTTGTTAAAAGTTAACTTTTTTCAGTTAGTAATTATTATTGTTGTTTGACTTGTGAGGCATTTAATACTATGGGGTTTTTTTTTTTTTAAAAAAATGTTTTTATTTTGTTTTGAAAGGAGCTGATAACATTAGGAAATACTGGAGTCGCTACTACCAAGGATCTCAAGGGGTAATATTTGTATTAGACAGTGCCTCTTCGGAAGAGGAACTAGAAACCTCTAGAAAAGAACTGCATTCAGCTCTTCAGCACCCACAGTTATGTACTTTGCCGTTTTTAATATTGGCCAATCATCAAGACAAGCCAGCTGCTCGATCAGTACAAGAGGTATGTCTTTCCTATTAGGGCAGTGCTGGGTGTACTTGTTTTCTTTATGTTTGTCTCAGCAAATTGGAATATTGAAAGATGTATATGATTATGCACATATTTAAAAATGATGTTTATGCCCTTAATCTTGTTAGCAGAAGCTTGTGATGGATGATCTGATGTGTGTTTATTCCTACAAACATCTGTTTCAGCGAGCAAAGAATTGTCTACCTGCTTAGTGAGACCAAAAGAGTGTCAGGGTGACCTTTTTGTTTTCTCTTTTGAAGGTGTATAAAAGTATTTGTCTCAAAGTATTATTTTTACATCCAAGCTTTTATAGTACATGTTCACAGCTATTTAAGGTATGCATGAAACCTGTCATGGCGCTACTTCATCTCTCATCTAACACCATGTTCCTTTTCCTTCTTCAATACTCATTATTGAAATGGGAGGAAACATTCCTTTCCAGGCTAAAATATGGATATTTTTTTTCTTGGCTTGACAATTCCGTACCAACCAACGAATCTAGAAATGGTCTATTTTCTTCCTCATTTTGTTTTTCTTAAATTAATATATCTGTGCTATGTGTAAATAAGGCCAATTTTTGGTAGATTGTGACACAGTGTTTCATTCAATGTATTTTTGATTTGTGGTTTGAAATAATATGACATTAGCTGTGGTAAGAGTCTAGTGAAATCAGAAATTTTGTTGTGTTCTATTACCCCTGTTAACTTTCAGGATAGTTCCTTTTTTATTGTGAAAATTATTCTCAAGTGATTTTGAAAGGAAATAATTAATGAGAATGACATTGTAGTTCATAATCTCAAAATGGAGCAACAAGCCAAGAACATTGAAAATTTTAATTCAGGTAGTTTTGTATTATAGTGTGTTCTATGGGGCAGTACCATATTTATAATGCCTTAATTTTGGAATACTATTAATGAATGCATGTATGGAAGAGCTCTGTGCCCTAAGTATGCTTGGATAATATGTTGCCTCATCAGGTATAAAACCATTTTTTATATGTTGCTTTAATTTACAAATATCAAAAGCTCTTCATAATTTAAGGTGTCATAATATTATTTCAGAGAAGTGAAATTGTAAGAATCATCTGACTTTTAATTCCTGATGTGATTCTAATCCTTCTTTGTGGCCTTAGCTGATTCATTAACTTCTTGGCATTTGTTTTGCAGCATGTAGAATGGATATAGTGGTGCTTAATTTGGGATATCTGTGTTGATCAGTTTGTTAATGCCTATAGAGAACTCTGGTTGAAAAATGCATTTATTTTGGTGTTCATTTTGTTGATTGTTCTGCTCAAGAACATATTTTCTCATAAACCCTGTCTCAACCTCTTTTTCCTGAGAACTGTTCTCTTAGGAGTTATCTATAATTACTTAGCCAAAAGAAAATGTTCTTATTAAATACTATGTGTTTTTAAAGGAAAATGGTCATTTAGAAATTGTAAGACATTTGTAGTGGGAAAAATATGTTTTAATTAGCCATAATTATATATTTTTTCTAATAAGTGAGATTGCTGAATTAAATGTGTTATTTTAGTCTAATAGAAAACTCAGACTCATATTCAGAGGTAAAATCAATGAAATTGAATAAAGGAAACTTAACAAGTAAGTTAAATTATATGACATATATGTTGGTCATCTCTTAATCCAAGAAATTCTCATTTTCATTCTTCCCATCGTTTAACTATTCTTAGTATTCTTTGGGGAATGATGAAGATGGTAAATTTCTCATTGAAATAGTCAGGAACTTGCTTTGAAAGTGGTGCATACTTTTCATATGCAGAGAAATTGTTTATCTGTAATTTTTTTTCTTTTTCTTTGCATCAGTATGACAACTCAACTTTTTCTGTCTATAATTTGCTGCTTACTATCACAAATCCCATTTTTGCCTAACATAAAGTCTTTGTTTTGACTTAAAATTGGTTTACGCATATATGTAATATGAGCACCTGATTTAAAAACATTTCATTATTGGGATATATGTAAATTTTATAATTTATCTCTCTGCCTTTGGGGAAATGCTATTAAGTTCTACTTTTCAATATGTTTGGCATAGAAACTGATCCCACAACATATATTTATGTCTCTACAGGGTGTTTTATTAATTTATTAGTGAAATTCATGTAGGAATATATCTTTAAAATTAAATCAGATCCACACTTCCAGAACAACAGTGAAGGAATGCCTTTCAAAGTAGTTAGGTGAGGACTAATTTCATAATCTATATTTACCACTTAGCAGTGATTTTAATTTAGAACTGGAGAATTAAAAACATTTTTTCATTACCTTTAATAAACAAAAAATGTTTATACTTCAAAACTGACATATATTAGAATGTGCACCTGTTAAGTATATGCTATTTTGAAATTCCAATCTTCTTTGCAAAATACATTATTGGGAATTGTGGGTAAATGCTATTGAAGGTGTGTTCTGGTTTATGTTCTTTCAGAACAATGGAAAAATACCTTCAGTTCACCTAAGAATGGTGAACAATTGTTTGATGCAGTTAAGGAGACAATGAGTCATAAAGGCTTATTGGTTCTTTCTGATTAAATTGTTACATTCTGTGCTCACTGCATAATGCAGACATTGCACAATTACTTATGCTGTCTTTGGAGTAGAAGGGTATACACCCCTTTAAAGAATTTACTGGCATTATTTAATGAGGATATCACTGATTTTGAGAAGACATTGAAATCTGAGGGAAGAAGCTGAGTTATTACGGAGGTATTCTCTGATTCCAAAGGCAATGAAAACTGACAGGACTGTATTCATTTCACTACTCTGAGTGTTGCTAAGTTGAAATGTTTGTGTGGAGCACTAAAAGAGAAAGACCATAGTTAAAATTACTGGGTAACCGCAGTCAGAGGGCAACATGCCTAATTATTTTGTTGCCATTTCCAAGTACAAGTGCAGTCTTGTAGAGGGCATATTTTCCCTTTATGTAATATACCTAGAAGACCAACTGGGTTAACCTTAGCAGATTAAAAAAATAGTTTATATATATGACATATGATATATGTATGTATGTTATGCACATACATTGTTATAATGCACAGTGGGGATCTAGGTTTTAAACATGTTATCTTATTTCGTTTGTTTGTTTGCTTTTTAATAGCAAAAGCCCTAGGAAAAACACCCTTTATAAACTGTCTGAAGGCCAAACACTCTCTGCAACAGATGTTTGTTGTATTCACTTTGGGGAGGTGTAGTTGCCACAGTTTTCCAAAATTTACTTTTATCAAACATTTTTTCATTTTATATTGCATACCATTAAAATATTTTGTCTTCTTCTTGTGTGCTATCTTGACTCATTAAGGAAAATCAGAAGTAATGGAATTGGGAAAACTAGGTAATGAGAAATTGTTACAATACACTGATGGGTTGTTTATTTGTATTGAATTGTAATTGTATCTAATTTGTTTTTCAACTCCCATAGGAGAGCATACTTCAGTTCTGAAGTTATTTAAGAGATCGGGGGAATTTTATGAAAAGTTGATATAGTGGCCAATAAAGGCAGCTCTGTTTTCTCCTTATTTGGTTACTGATGGTGGCTATTTCACCCCACATTAAAAAAAAATCTAAAATTCTAAAATTGTGCACTATGGCCTCTAATAAAAATGCATTTTAAAAATATGTAAGAATGACTCTTTTTTTGTTTTCTGCTATTTTGTGAGTTAGTATTTGCTTCTTCCAAATTTCAGATGTTTTACCTTTTCGTTACTGATGCATCAAATCACCGAATTATTTACATATAGGCAATTTTGTGTTAATCCCAACATTAGCATGGAAATTGTAAAGCCTTGATATTTAAGGCATAGTGGATGAATGGTTAAATTGGTTATCAAGTTCATTAGTTGTAGCACAGGAAAATCCAGTCAATAAATTAGGGTGTCCTCATAAAACTAGAATTTAAGTTGTGACCATGCCATTCCTCAGTTTTCATTCAATTCACAGGTGATTTTTAGCACATCCTGTTATGAGAAGGAAATTTACTTATTTGCCAAGCTAATACTTGGTGACGAATCTGAATAAAAATTGTATCCAAATATGAGAAATTACTTGTTTATAACAATATAAACATTGTCAATTTTTATATATTTTTAATCTGGGATTTAATATTTAGATTTTTTAAACATACAGAGCTTTTCATATTCTTTATATCTTGAGTAGCTTACCTAGTTCTCACTTTTTTATAATCCTGATACTGCCTTTGGAAGAGGGTGCCAATATTCTTTTCAAGGATATTTAGCTGTTACTCTTGATGTATACACATCAGTCTTTCTAGTTTGTTGCCCCTCTCATTTTTAAGTTTCAGAGACTGTTCTGATGCTGAGATATTGGATCATGGTATTTATATCCCTGAATAGTAAAAGATTCATATATCTAGATTTTTTAAAAAGTATGTTGTGTGACAGTATAGTTGTTGTGTGATAGCTGTATAAACAATGAAATCCAAACAACCCTGTCCCCCGCCATTTTACATGACAGATCTCTACTAGAAAATATAAAGCTATATTCATTCTTTTTCAAGTCTTATTCATTGAAATTATATCCTGTGTCAACCTCTAGAGTTTGGTCTAAGAAAGACAAACAGGATTAGCATTGTATCCCTGTTCATTTCTCTCAAAGCGGGTGGCATGCATGCATGGGAACCAGCCTGGAACTGTGCTCTTTTTGGGGTTAGGGTGCACAGTTTATATATCCTTTCAACAGGGGCTGATGTTACCCCATCATCATTTCACCTCTGGACAGAGGAAATTCCTCTTTTATCAGACCACCCCCCAGATTTGGGCTATCTAGACAAAAGAATCTGTCTCCACCCAAGCATGAGTAGAACACAATGGGCTTCCTTACCTTAGATTAAATTACTTGTGAGCTCGGGTAGGGGCTGACTGGGATAAGAAGAGTCAATGCAATCTCATTGTCAGTAATGTCCTTCTGAAGAAAGAAACTGAACAGTCAACACTTTGGAAGAAGGGGGCAGGGGAAGCTCTGAATCTACAAGATATCTATTATTAATAATCATTTTTCACACCTGTTAGGAAAAAGGAAGAATATACATTCTTGTAAAGTAACTCTATTTCTTGTAAAATAGTTGTAAAACTATTGTGAATCCCCTGAATCTTCCCAGATTTTGACCTGCTCCTTGGCTGCTTTCTAGAATGCTTTTTCGATTTCACAGAGAGTCTTGTACATACCTATTGTGTAAGCAGTTTGAAAATCCCCTTATGGGATATGCACTTACTTTTAAATGATATAGGAGTGATGTATATACTATTTTTAGGACATTCAATACAGATGTGCACTGTACATACACAATTCAGCATCAGAGAACAACACTCTCCTCCATCTATTTCATCTACAAAATTTTCCTGTGGCATACTAAAACATTATGGCACCTTTGAAGAGAAGCTATATCAAGAAGTCATTGACCTGATTGATGCCAAATTTTGTTTATGGACATAATTTAACAACTTTTAGTTCAGAGTAGTTGGCCAAAGTAATGTCACCTGACTCTTTTCCCTTTACATAACCTCTCTTGAGAAATTTCATCTTTTCACCTGGTTTCAATTATCTTAAGCCTGCCTCTCAGCTCTGACCTCTCTTTTTTTTCTGTATTCCTGCCTCTTACATGACACCCTTACATACAATACATGTACAGTACATGTAATGCCAATGCCTAGAACTTTTCAACATCTGATCAGCATATCAAAAACCTATCATATTCACAGGCATTATATTAGGCACTCTCTGGTAAATAACACTAAGGTGTGGTTCTTGCCCTCAATGAGTTTGCAGTCTATTTGGAGAAATAATAATATACCTCATTATGATTATAGGATTTAAAATTAGAATGGATGTTGGCAATCATATAGTTAAATCCCTTTGATTTACATATGGGGAAACTGTACCACTGAGAAGCTAAAAGACTTGCCCAGGGTCACGTAACTAGTAACTGGCAGGATTTAAGCATAGGTCCTCTGTGTTCAAGCCTGCACATTTCATTCTTTGGATTTATTTGAAGTCACTTGTAGTGCTGTCATCATGAGCCTCCCTTCTAGTTTCCCCTCAATATCAATTGCTAGTGCCAGTTAATATCTCCTGAGTTTCATTGATACTAGAAATTTTTACCCTATTACCAATTTAACTAGTTGATAATCTCCTTAATGTCAATAACCAGCTAACATTGATTATTTCCTGAAGATACAACATTAACTTTTATGGAGAGATATTTATGGAAAAGATACAGTAAGAACCAAATTATAAAAAACTCCTCCCCTCATCTGCTTTGCCTCTCCTCCCCACAGTTGCTTGACCAGGGCACACTGTCCCTTCCTCTACCTTGATCTCTAGCAGTTGCTGCAAAGCATTTGTTCCTCTCAGTTCTCTTGCAGACTTAGCAGAAGTGATGAACAAATTGCAGCCATGTTTATCAGACACAGTGTTTCAGCTGCTAGTCTGGAATAAAGAGATCACCCTTCAGGGCTACATAAGCTGTGACTGCTGACATGTTCTCCTGGCTCTTCTAATCTTTTGAAGCTCATGAGGTCATTCTGTCCTCAATCCTCCTTCACCAGAGAGAGTAGACACAAGAGCTAGGTGGCTTAGTGGACACAGTGCTGCTAGACCTGGAGTCAGGAAGATTTGGTTCAAATCCCACCTCCCATACTTACTGAGCTGTCACTTTAACATCTTCTGCCTCAGTTTCCTTCTCTTTAAAATGAGGATAATAATAGCACCCATCCCATAAGGTTGTTGTAAGGATCAAATGAGATGATATATGTAAAATGTTTCACGAACCTCTAAGTGCCGTGTAATTGCTAACTATTGTTAATCCGATGGAGACAGAAACAACATAGGCACCATATTTTCCAGGCCCAATGGTATGTGGGTGGTGAGGACCCAAGATCTCTCCTGAACCAGACAGCACTTCTTGTTTCATTTGCCTCCAGGGGAGAGACAGATAAATTTGTTCCATTAGTATCTTTTGTATGCACGTTTACTTCAGACTCAGAAGCCAATTAAAAGGCTTTTCTTCACCATGTACTAAGCAGATAGGACATAATCATTAATACCAGCGCATGTTCTAAATTGATGTCAAGGTTCCCCTGCATTCCAGGTCATCATGAATTTCCAGCATCACGTTCCCTAAGCAGCCATGTTGATTGGCTTTAGGTACATGCTTCCAGGGTGGCTAGACCCTCATTGTCCAGTCTCCTCTCTATGTACAGTTCGATTCATGTCATCTATGAAGTCTTCCTATTTGTTTTCTTATGTGTAAAATGATGATCAAATGAGTTAGTTGCTTTAAGCACTTAATAAACTATAAAGCGCTCTTTAAGTGCTGGCTGTCATCCTCTTTATCATCATCTTCCTCCTCCTCCTCAATATCATTCTCATCACCAGGTGAGCATTTGGATGATACCAATACAAAAGGTAAATGGTCCCTGCCCTTTAGGAGTTTACATTCTGATGAAGGACACAACATGCATATATTTAAGTGTATATAGAACACTGATAAAAGGTAATCTTGGAAGGGCATAACTCTAGCAGTTTGTCCCCCTCAGAGCTGGTATTTGGGCTGATTTTGAGGAAAGACGACAAGTTGTGTTGTGAAAATGTCAAGTTTGTGATGTAGATCTGGGAGTCATTTTCATAGAAAGGATAGTCAAACCTATGGACGTAGATGAGGTTACTACATATGAGAGTTTTGAGAGAAAAAGGCACAGGACAGAGTTATTGCTGGTATTAATTTGGGGGGGGGGAAAGAATGTTCAGGAATGGACAGACAGGTTGTTGTTTGTCCCCCATTTTTGAAGAGGACCAATGACATTACAGATGATGGCTTGATTTGCCTGTGAATTAGATTTAAGTGAGGCAGAGTTACACAAAGTTGTCAGCCTCACTCTCTCTTCCAGAGTCATCCAAGTCCAGTGGTAAGACAAAGGTCAAGACAACTAGAGGTGGCCCAGGGATGCAGTGGAAGACCTTACTTGGTGTCTTCCATGTCTGACCAGGCTCTAAGTGCTCCACAGGGCCTGTTTCAGTTGCCTTCATGGTTGTTGGAACAAATTGTTCTCATCTACCCATTCCACCAGGGGAAGTCTTCACATGGGTTTGAGACTTATTGGTTACGCTCAACCTGGTTTAGACCTTTCCCCAAGACAGAAAGAAAATCAAGAAACAACAGTGTCACCAAAACTCAGAGAGTACAGAGTTTCCAGGAAGAAAGGGGTGGTCAACATGACAAATGTTGCAGAGAATTCAAGAAGGATGACCTTTTATTTATTACAAATTGGTATCCTTACCTGGACTCTCTCCCAGTCTTTTCTATCGTATATACTTAACTGCTTAAGAAATTTTCCTTAAGCATTGATTTGACTCCTCTATTCAATCAATCAAGTGGAGTGGCTTCTTTTTTTTTTTTTTCCTTCTTTAGGCAACTGGGGTTAAGTGACTTGCCCAGGGTCACACAGCTAGTGTCAAGTGTTTGGTTTGAGGCTGGATTTGAACTCAGGTCCTCCTGACTTCAGGGCTGGTGCTGTATCTACTGCGCCACTTAGCTGCCCATTTGGAGTGGCTTCTTGTTGCCTCTTAGGTAAAATACAAACTATTCTGTTGAGCTTTTAAATATGTTCACAGGCAAGCCCTAACCCAAGTTTCTAGCCTCTTTAGATATTACTCTTCCTCCTGAACTCTTCGATTCTTCAAAGCTGACCTTCTCTCTGTTCTTTGCACCAGACACCATGTTGTCTCTTTACACTGACTGTCTCCCATGCCTGGAATTCCTTCCTTCCTTCTTCTTCTTGTTGTTTTTCAGTCTCATCTGACTGTTTGTAACCCCATTTGGGGTTTTCTTGGCAAAGATGCTGCAGTATTTGGAATTTCCTTCTCCAACTCATTTTACAGATCAGGAAACTGAGGCAAACAGGATTAACAGACTTGCCCAGGGTTATATAGCTGGTAAGTGTCTGAGGCCAGATTTGAACTCATGAGGATGAGTCTTCCCGACTCTTACCTGCCCATTCCTTCCTTACCTCTATTACACAGAATCCTTCTTCCCTTTTTAAATATACAGCTCAAACACCACTTCTTATGGGAAGTCTTTCTTTATCTAGGTCTTCCTAACATTGGTGTCTTCTCTCCCAAGCTACCTTGTATTGCTTATATTTATTCATCTTATATTTGTGGTGTGATATGTGTGTGCATACATGTGTGTATATGTGTAAATGTGTGCATATGTGTGTATGTGTGTACACACCCATCTAGCTGTAGGTAGTTCTCTATTTATCTATACACATTTGTTATATCTTCTTTAGAATATCAATTCCATGAGATTAGGGATTATTTTATTGTTTGTACTTGAATCCTCTGAACCCGGCACAGAGTACATATTTTTGACTTATTAATAATAATAATGATAAATTTAATCTGTTAATCTCAGAGGTTCCTTCCAGCTCTAAAATTCTTGTTATTTTGTATTTCTTTCCCAGGTATTAATCATCCAAAACAGGTGGATACAGTTTTGCTAAAGTGTGTGCAGTGTGTATACACACACACTGACACATCTCTCTCTCTCCGTATATACACATCTGTCCATCCATCCATCCATCCATCCATCCATCCATCCATCCATCCATCC
>NW_020954550.1:23244897-23302781 GCF_900497805.2 Vombatus ursinus
TCCATCCATCCATCCATCCATCCATCCATCCATCCATCCATCCATCCATCCATCCATCCATCCATCCAGTTTTGTGAATAGTTAAGTGTTTTCTTGGGCAGCTTGGTGGCACAATGGATGAGAGTGTGGGGTCCAGGGTCAGGAAGACTCATCTTCCTGAGCTCAAATTTGTTCCCAGACATTGATTAGTTATGTGTCCTTTGGCTGGTCCCCTAACTCTGTTTGCCTCAGTTTCGTCATCTGTAAAATGAGCTGGAGAAGGAAAAGGCAAACTGCTCCAGTATATTTGCCAAGAAAACCCCAAAGGGCCATGAACAGTCAGACTGTATAATAACAACAAAGTATATTGCTTGTATTTATCTTTATCTCCTTTAGATTATAATCTCTTCATTGAAACAATACTGGCTATTGTTCCTTTTGGGCCTCTCATTGTTCTTTGTAGAGCCAATGGTCTGTAAGTGTTGATTAATGAACATATTTTCTTTCAACTGCATAGATTTGATCTCATTTAGTAGTATTTTGTACTGTCCTTTTAATAGTTTTCTTTTCATCTTTTAAAGTTATGATATAAAATAGAAAACTGTAGGACATTGAAAACAGGGAACTCAAATTTAATTAAAGTGAATTTCCTCTTTCAATTTCCTCTTTCAAAGTGTTGTAAGTAATGTTTCTACGCGGGCTTATTATTTAGAAAGAAATTGTTAAATATATAATTAAGAAGTTGTAAAATTTGATTTCATGTGGCTATCTAGGTTGTTTTTTTTAAACAGCAATTAAAGATAAAGTTTCATAATCTTGTGTTGCATTCAAGTCTTTATTTTTCATATCTTTCCATTTTTTGACTAACAATTTTTAAACATATTTTAGAAATTATAAAAATTTGGAAGTCACTCTTTCAACTCTATATTCAGTTAAAATTTAGCAAGTAAATAACTTATTCAGGAGATACAATGATTTTGAAGTCAGTTTGTACAACGTGCTCTTTCTTTAGTTCTTAGATTCTCCCCTCCCCTTTTTTTCCTGGCAAAAGAAAACTGAGACAGTCGGAACACACATAGCTTACAAAGTTAATAAAACATTTGTCCAGTTAAATTAATTTGAAAATAGGCACATAGTTAACGTTAGTAAGGTGCTTTGAAGATAAAAAGCACAATAAGTGTTGGTTATTATAATTATGATAATTATTATCATTATTATTATTACATAGTGTCTGCTTGAAAATATCCTTGGTTACTCTGGGATGGTTGAGACTAATGAGAAAGATTAATCTGCTGGAGTTTATCCAGAACTAAGGGTCTGAGACACAGTGGGCTCAAGTTTTCATCAAGGGAATCTGTTGTGTTGAGTGCTTTTATTTTTTCTTTAAAGCTGCGAAGAAGAGGGAGCTTCCTAATGAACTTTCAACTGAAGTATCAGGATTCTTTTTTAATCACTCAGATGCTTTACTTTATTGGATAGTTCTACTAAAAATGAATTGGATACAAATAGAAACGATTTCACAATTTAAAAAATTTAACAACATAGAAATCATAATTTCCAAACATTTCTAAACCTTTTTTCAACCCATTTAGGGAAATGTAAAATCTCAATTAAGATTTAAAGAGACCAATTCAAATGTTAAGACATTATAAAACAGGTTACTACGGCTTATTCGGTGAATTGCCCTGGAAATAAAAAAAGATATCTGAAGTTAAGTTAAGGAATCTTTTAGATTAAAAAAAAAAGACTTTGAGATTAAACAGGTGTTTTTTTTAAAGAACAAAACATTTTATGATATTGTAAATATTGGCATCTCAAGTCACGGAGGTAAAGAAAATGTTCAAGTTGTACTTGAACCAGTAAGAGTAGGGCGCTGGAGTCTGCTCCCAACTTGGCAATCAGTAAGACATCAGTGACAGGTCTGAAGAAGACATTCCCCAATATTATTGCAAACAAAGTAATGAAGGATCTCCTGGGAATGAAAAGAGAAAGGTGCCCGGAGCCAATGAATTACAATTGACAACCTAAAGGCAGTTGAAGAACCAATTGCTCCAGTGATTGCATAGCTATTCATAATGTGCAGCAGACAGAGAGAAGCTGCAGAAACAATGCCTCAGTTCCACAATATTGCTTCATGAGAATAGAGAAAGAGAACCCAAAGAGCTACTGACCCTGAGACCAATTTCCAGGCAGCTGCACAAACTATATCCTGTAATTAAAGGTTCTAACCAGGAATCACAGCAATGCCAGACTCCTTCAAGTCCAGCTAACTAGCTTCTTTGACAATAAAGGGAACACCCTTAAAGTTAGAAAAAAAAGAATTATTGAGAAGGTAGGTATGAAAACTGCCCTGTGTTTTTGGCAGTGACTTTGGAGGGGAAAAAAAAAAGCCTGCTGGTTAGTGCAAAAATCAAAACCTAATAATTTTAACTTTTTAAAAGAACAAAATTTTAAGGAAAGACAGCTGCTTTTATCTTTGAATGGAAGAATTCCGACAATCGGGAACAAACCTTTTCTACTTGTCTTTTTCCTTCTAGTTTTTAACCGCTGAAAGATTTTTCTATGATGGCAATGAAAGAATGAATGTATACAGCTATAAGTATACTAATGTCTTTGAAGGCTGTGTGTGTGAGATCATTGCTTTGAGCTACATATTACAAATCCTCCATGTCATAATTGAAGGTTTAGCTGATCTTGAGTCATTGTAACCCCATAGATTTATCACCTGGTGACCCACTCCAGATTTAGCTTAGCATGTCCTCAAATAACAGACACACAGGCTGTCATTGGGCTTATGCTCATAGACAAGTTACCTTGGTTAGCTGGTATACCCCTTGCATGGCCTTCAAGAATCTAGTATCATGTTTAGGCAACAGTTAGATACTGGAGAAATATTTTATTGGAAGGATATTTATTAAAGGACTCTTATAGTTTCTTTGAATTTGAACAGTAATCAATCTATAATAGAGTCTTTTAATTCAGACTATACTGCAGAGAGTGCAGCTCTGATGGCCTGGCCGCATTGTTTGAATGCCAAACATATGCTTGCCAAAAGATTGTTTGGAGAACTCACACAAGATAAGTGCTCACGTGGTGGTCAGAAAAAGCGATACAAGTACACTCTCAAGGCCTCTCTGAAAAACTTTGGAATTGATTGTGTGATATGGCAGACACTGGCACAGGACCACTCAGCATGGCATGCCCTCATCAGAGAAGGTGCTCTGCTCTGTGAGCAAAGCAGAATTGAGGTAGTTCAAAAGAAATGTGAGATATGCAAATTTAGAGAATCCACCACAAAAGTTCACTTGGACTATTTGTGCCCGACCTGTGGTAGAGCATGCCAAGCCCATATTGGTTTGATCAGTCACAGTCGGACACACTGTGACTTGGTTCTAACATAGTGATGTCATTTTGAGTTGTCTTCGAGAATGAAGGACAGCAACCAACCATTATAGATACCCCTGAAGACACTGTTCTAGTCTATCATTACCTAGCCTTTTAAAAAATATGTCTCATAATAATATATGCATGTCTAAATAACTTATAACAACATATATATTTTATTTTTGTTTAATCATTTTCAGTCACGTCCAACTCTTCATGATCCAATTTGGGGTTTTCTTGGCAAATATACTAGAGTGGTTTGCCATTTCCTTCTCCAGCTTATTTATAGATGATGAAACTGAGGCAAACAGGGTTAAGTGTCTTGCCCAGAGTCACACAGCTAGGACTGAGACCAGCTTTGAATTTAGGAAGACTCGTCTTCCTGACTCCAGGCCCTACACTGTACCCAGTGTGCCACCTAGCTGTCCCATATATGGCTATAGATAGATACTATAGAGATATCAAGATCTGTGTCATATTTATAAATATAGATAGAGGTATGTAATGTCATTATAATGAGTAAATGTTTGTTACTTGATGAATATGGTAGTTCAGTGGTTAAGAACAAAGACCTAATGATATTCCTCAAGTCATAGATTCTTGTATACTTCATTCGTTATAAGGATTAGAGGCTCTACACTGTCTTGATAGGGAGTCATCCAGAGTCAGGAAGACATGAATTTTAAGTCCAACCTCTTGATTAGCTATGTGACCTAAGCCCAGAAATCTGCAGAGGGTTGGGGTTGTGGGCTTACTCCAAGGGATGTATGATGAACCAGTCACAGGGGATGAAGATGGGTTCTTCACTTTCTTTGAAGTAGCCAGTCTTGGGACTTGTTTCCGGTCCAACCACACCTATCCTTATCACTCAGCACTCCCATACTTTTCCCCCTCCTTGTGTTGGCGTCCATTCTTTCCATTTCAGAACCTTGCACACTGTACTTGAGACGATCTTGTAGCTGTGGCAGGCAGAAACTCTGCACCTGTAAGGCATTGACCAGTGAGGAAAAGTGTTTCCTTCCCCCTTTTCACTTTGGATGAGACAGAGCCCCACATCCCCACTAAGTTAACATATACACATTAAGAGTGAGTTCTTGGGGTAACTAGGTGGCGCAGTGGATAGAGCTCTGGCCTTGGAGTCAGGAGGACCTGAGTTCAAATCCAACCTCAGACACTTGACACTTATTAGCTGTGTGACCCTGGGCAAGACACTTAACCCCGATTGCCTCACCCCCCCACCAAAAAAAAGAGTGAGCTCTCAAAATTTGTTTTATGAATAGCTTGTTGGCCACTTTCTAGTACAATTTGCTTAACTTCTTAATGACCCCAGGATACTCTCCTAAGTGGTAGCTCAGTAGCTGTTCTGCATTGGTAGGAGTTTTCTCACTGGAGAACCAGTGAGATCATAGATCAGCATTCCCTGCCCTCATCACTTTCCCCCTCCCCCAGGTCCCCAAATAAAAAAACAAAAACAATATTTTTTTGGAGCTTTATAGTGATTGCTTGACTGATTGTCTCTACAGGAACAATATCTAATCAACAAGTAAGACTTGACCTGTTTTCTGAATGTGTTTTAGAAAATCTGATATCTCTTAACTTAGAAGCCTTTGATATTCAGTATTGCTAATTCCACAAAAAGATCATGTCATTTTTAGAGTTAGAGACCCTCAGGCATACTCGTTTCTCCATAGTTCCCCCAACCCCCATTTCACAAATGTGGAAATCACACTATTCAAAATTTAGAAAGGAGAAAAGTTTAAGATATTTTTCATAATATTTCAGATTTAGAATCCAACGTAACAGATGTTATGGGGAAGCATCATCAGGTTAGTTAGGTGTAACATTTTTGTACCACACCTGACTCATTATTATTGGCTTGTTTTAAAGTTGGTTCTCTGTGATGCTATAGGAACTATTTGGAGGTTAAGTGACTCAATGTCGTGACTAGAACAAAAGAAAAATGAATTTTAGCTTTAACATTTTATTTCATTTAAGTTCACATCATTTGAGGCTTTGAAGGATATGTTTGTATTTTATTCTAAAATAATTATATAGGATATATTAATTAGCCAAATCAGAAAATACAGAATTTGTTATGTTATTTAACATCAGACTGTAGTAGTGCCTAATCATGATTTCAAGGTGAAACAAGTTTTTATTGAAAAGTGTCAGAGTGGAAAATCTAGGTAACTTATGTATAGTTTGAACAGAAAAAATAGGAAACAGTGAAATAAAAAGAAAAATTTGGCAGCAATTCCTTGGAGGACAGCTGGTTGGCTAATTATAGTTGTCAGCTCTACTATAAGGCAAATATTCTGTCACTATGTTGATGTGTATTTTGTAGCATAGAAGCTTGACTGGTCATTAGAGAGATCTTGGAAAACAGTTTAAAAAACCAAAACCAAAATCTTGAAATGAGGTATATACGTTTTGGGTGATGATAGCAAGTATAGGGAATTGGGATTGAACCATGTGATTTCATGGGGATAGGGAGCTCCCAGTGAGGAACTTCCTTGCTAATGTTGATGAGCACCTTCTCTACAACTCACATAGTCTGAAGTAGCTGCTGTCTAGGGCAGTGGTGACAGCCTCAGATAGAAGTGGGGGCCACTAATCTGCACATACCTGGAGCACATCAACTCAATTTAAAAATGTAACGTTATCTATCTTTTATTGTATTTTTTAACTTCTTTTGTTAAATATTTCCCAGTTACTTTTTACTCTGGTTTTAGCTTCATGTTTGATACCTCTGGTCAAGAGCACTGAGAGGTTAAGTCACTTGTCCAGAGTCACATAGTCAGTTTATGTCAGAGCTGAAGATGAGAACCCAGGTCTTCTGGATATTAGACCAGATCTTTTTCTGTTGTGCTTAAGCAGCTTCTTTGTAGTTAGTAATCTAGTGGTCATTTGTACACTAAAGAAATGATTGTTTTACAACATACCATGGAATTCTGTATTGCAAAAAAACAGTAAAACTCTAAGAAGTCTATATTCTATATTATTATCTAGATTGCTATTTGAATTTGACTCAGTGTTTGGGAATTAGTTTATTTTAAAAAGCTACTTATTTAATGGTAAATATAACTACATGGGTTAAATAAAATTGAAGTTAGTATTATATAAAGTATAAATATGTAAATGGTGAAATATATGAGTTTAGTAATGTTCATATGAAAGAATATTTGAGCTCTAAATTGACATATTAACTTGATTGTTTTCTCCTTTAAAGTCTTTTTGGTTTCTCTCTCTCTCTCTCTCTTTCTCTGTATCTGTCTCCCTTTCTCTCCCTCTCTCTCCATCTCTCCTTCTCCCTTGCCTTTTCTCTCTCTCCCCCTCCCTCCCTTTCCCTCTCCCTCTCTCTTTCCCTTTCTCCCTCTCCCTCCCTTATTAATGGGCAGCTAGGTGGCCTCAGACACTTCACTAGCTGTGTGACCCTGGGTGAGTCACTTAACCTCAGTTGCCTCAGTTCCTCATCTGTAAAATCAGCTGGAGAAGGAAATGGCAAACCACTCTAGTATGTTTGCCAAGAAAACCCCAAGTGGGGTCACAAAGAGTCAGACATGACTGAAATGACTAAACAATGACAACAAAACACCGTATTAATTGTTGGTAATGTTTTGCCAACCTCATGTTTATTTTGTATTCAAAAGCAAATAAATCTTAGTTTCTACAAGTAAGGAAATTACAGAAGAAAAATTTTACCTTGTCATCCTAAAACTTCAATTAACAGCAGTACAGTACTCAGGGAATCATGTATTTTGATTAATGAACTCGTCTGTTTAAGATTTAGCCAGAAAACCTTTTTTCATCTTTTGTTAATTTTTTTCCTAAAATATCTCAGTATCATCATACATGTTATAGTATAAAATACATTAAGATGATATTTCTTGCCTTAAGAATTATAGTGTACTAAAAGTTGATATTTTTCAAAATAACTGTCTCATTTAAATATTTTTCTTAAACTTTGTCTCCACTAAAAATGTGGCAGAGAGAAGGAAATATCATTAACTGAAAAATTTTTAGTTGGGTTCCACTCAATTAAGACTAAATATTTGATGACATGTAAATATAAACTCCATGAAAAGAATTGCAGATACTTTTTGTTACATAAAATCAGGGGAAGTTACTTAAATCAGTTAATTTTGCTTTCAGTAAATGACTTTTGAGCATAGAATATCATAAAATCAAGAGCTAAAAGGCATCTTTGGGATTATCCAATACAGAACCTCTCAGTTTTCAAACAAAAAAACTCAGGCCCAGAGAGGTTAAGGTACTTGCTAAGGTCATCCAGGGAAGAAAGAGCAGAGCTAGGGTTTCAGTTATGTCTGCTCACTCCAGATTCATGTCTTTTACACTATTCCTTTACGTAAACATTTATTAAGTGATAAAATTTATGCAACACTGTGCTAGCACTATCAGTACAAAAAAAAAAGTCCCTGTCCTCACAAAGTTTACATTGCATTGAATGTGAGTGTGTACCCCTAAACATGGTATAATGGAAATAGTGCTGTACTTGGAGTGGGAGAGACCCGAGTTCAAATTCTGCCTTCAACTTGGACTAGCTTTTTGATATTAGACTGGTAATTTAACATCTTAGTTTCTGTATCTGTAAGATGAGGATAAGAATACTGAAGGTATATATCTCACAGGGTTGAGAAGATCAAATAAAGTAAAATATGTGCTTAAGTGTCAACTATCAGCTGTTGCAAGATAACCTGAGAGAAACATGAAAGGCTTCAAAGTCATGAAAGGTTTCACCAAGCAGGTAGCATCTTAGATGAGCCTGAAAGGAAGATAAAGTTCTTATCATGTGCAGGTACAGATGAGGAAGAAGTCCATTCCAGGCTGGAAGGAAATTTGTGAACATGTAGAGAGGTGGAAATGGACTTTTGAATTTGGAAAAGGACTTATTAGATTTGCTATCCTGGCTGGCTAGGTTAAACTGTCAAGATTGACCGAAAGGAAGCAATGTGAGATAAGGCTGACAAGCTGTATGAAAACATCAGTGATTTTTTTAAGAAGATTATTTTTAGCAGCTCTGTAGAAAAGGAAGGAATTGGAAGCAAAGAGACCAGTTAGAGAAGAATAACCCAGGGAAGAAGTGGAGAGCATCTAAATTGGAGCGGTAGTTGTGTGAATGGAGGGAAGGAGCGCAGTTTAAGAGATGTGGAGGGAGAATTAGTAGAATTTGTCAATTGTTTGGAAGAGGGTAAGGGAAAAAGTTGAGGTAAAGAAAAGAGCAAAATTTAACAACAGGTGTTTGAACCTACATGACTGAGCAGATGGTGTTATCTTAAACAGAAATAAGAAAATTTGGAGGAAGAATGAATTTACAAGTGAGGAAAATGGGTTCTTTTCAGGATGTTGAATTTGAGGTGCTTGTGGGACATCTTTGTAAAGATATCTGGCAGATGGAGTCATGTGATGGAGTTCAAGAGAGAATCATCCATTCCAACACATAGCTATCATGTTCTTATCAGTTTCCAAAGAAAAATTATATAATCTTATCTATTCAGTAAAGAAAGGCTTGGTAAATTAAAATGTGTATATATATTTAAGTACCAAGCCCAAAACTGAAATGGTTGCCATATCTCTCTTGACAAAGCTTCACTTGGCTGAACAACCACAGAGACGTGTCATCTATTCATGATTTTGTAAAAGGTATTAGTAAAATTTGTGCCATGTTAAGATTTTCATGTAGGCCCAAACTTTTGCTCTTAGATCCAGTTCTGTCACTGGTACATAGTTTGTTTGTTGAATTGCTATTTGTTTTAAAAAGGAGATAGGAGATTGAAAACACACCAGGCCTCTGAAAAAAATATTTTCCCTTGCCAGCTTGCCTTATTGCCTGAAATTCCTGCTAGAGGCCTTATCACTGAACAAAGGCATTGAAGCTCCTTGTTGAAAATGTGATGGAATAATAAAATAATAGTAATTTGTGCCATTATCAGCCTTGGATAGTGTATATTAATTAGTCTGTCTTAGTCTGCTAGTAGTATCCTGAGCAGATAAACAGAGGAACACATAAATTATAATTGGGGCTGTGTGAAAAAAAATCCAGGGTATGCAATGCTGGGCAAATATTGATGGGCTATCCTAGTGGGATACAATAGAGACTGAGGGAAATGAAGGCTGGCAGTGACCAGGGGCCTTAATGAAAGGGGTCCTGAAAATAAACTGCCCACTTCAGAAAGATAAACTTCTGTCTTTTAATTTGTGAAACAAATACTAATTTGATAAATAAGTAAACTCTGCATCATTGGCAGTATTGCATCCAAGAACAAGTCCTCTGGCATATAGGTTTGGTGATGAATAGCATTCTCTTGTGCTCTAGAGTATTATTAGTAGTTGTGTATTTTTGTTCATTAAAGCAAAGAGAAATACTAATTTAGAGTGGGGAGGGAGGGTTGTGGTATATTATATTGATAAATGTATAGAGCAAATAAAGGATCTGTTTTATTAGAGGCCAGAATTATTAAAATCAGCCTTGAAGTCCTAAATTTGAAGTGAATTGAAACTAACCCTATTATTTTCAACGTATAAGTTTAAAAATAAAAGCAGAATCTACCTTAAAGATACTTGACATGGGTACAACTCACATATAAACACATGAGTGTTCTCAGAGCCATGGAAGGCTCCCCATGAGCTGCTGTTCCCTCTGGTACATATGGTATCCCTGAACCTTTATAATCTTATCCAGGTCAGGGTCCCTTTGTGCATTTCCCTTTCCCTTTGGCACTCATTCCTCCCTTATTGGGAGACCACAGGAAGCTCAGAAACTCAGTAATGCCTTCAAAAATCGGAATCTGACTGGCTTCTCCAATCCAAATGTCATCGGATGGGAACTGTCCCCAAAAACCCTAGAGTTCCTAGAGTTGCCACCATAGCCACCCCAAATCCCCAGAGAGCAGTTGTCGAGTGCCTTCTGTCTTGGCTGGATAAAGCTCACAAGTTGTCTGGTGCTTCTTTGCCTACTTATTTCAATAATGAAGGTTCCTTTAATAAAATCTTGGGGGCTGTTGCTTTGGTGGCTACAGGATCTATACGACCTCAAGATGCATAACTCTGAAGCCTCCCTTGATGGATCATTGGAGTTTGGGGTGGGGTAGAAGTAAATGAAAGTTCTGCCAACAGTAGTAGAAACTCCCACAGGAGTTTCAGTCACCACTACTTGAAAACTTGAGTCTTTGAAGAAGATAGAAGTTTGTATGTGTATAACAAAAGAAATTCTTCTTTGAGGGTATTAAGAGAGCTGAGCTTTTTGTTTGTTTTTGTTTTGGAGGAAGGAGAAGGGAGAAAAGACAAATAGGACACACAGGCAATGCGGTATTGGTTAATAATCAGAGAGAGGAATAAATACTTCCCATAACTTTCAATTTTTGTTATATTTAATTATAAGCAAATTAATAGCTCACAAAATAGATGCTCTTCTTTGTCTGCTTTTTCCAAAAGCTAAAGAAAGTCCCACTAAATTATTTATTTTCACTTGGGCAATCTGTACCATGTTTGATGTTCTAGGTAGTTTGTGGTTTTTCCGCCACATTAACTTCTACACATTTCCACATTAACATGTGGGTTTTAAAGTTTTCTTTAGCTATTAATTGAACCATTTTATTTATTTTGCTATTTCACAAACAAAGTTGGTCTTTTTAATTCAAAATGAAAGAATGAGGAATGGATTGAAAAAAGATACCACTACTACCTGCTGCCTTCACTGCTCTTAGAGATTCCTGAGAATTTCTTCTTTAACATGTCAGTAGGGTGGATTCTGATGACATGATTGACAGGCTTGCTGTTTTCTTTTTCTGAAGGCCCAGTCAGTCACTGGAATTATCTCAGAGTGTTCTGTGTAACCATAATACTTATTTTCAGATTTAAATAAAATCTCCTTGAGAATTAAAGGTGGATTACTTTGTATTACTACTGTGCTCCTTTTTGAATGTTTTTTTTAGAGACATTTAAGAGTCCTCTTCAAGATTAGATTTCCAGCGGTATATTTTCTTCATGTGAGTTTTAGGGATTAGTTGCAATCTAGTATTTAATATCTCAAAACATCTGATCAAACCAAATTTCTTAATTAAAAAAATGAAACCAGTACATTAGTAGAGAAGAAATACATAGCACCTTTGTATTTCATATAATAAATCAGAAGTCTGTATCTGTGTGTGTGTTTTTTTTAACAAAAACGAGTGTGTGATTTTTTTTTTCTCCTCCACTATTCTCAGTTTCTTTTGATCATTGATCTGGGTGACCCCACGCTCAGGGTTTTTTTTTCTTCATTTGACATGGACAGAGTTTTGAAGTATAGCTCTCCTTTGGGAACCCTGGGCAGTTCCACTTGACTAACCTGTGATCTAATGAGCAGTAATGCAGGGCTACAGTGACTATTTTGTTTGCTTTGAGGGAGGATGGCTAGACAGAGAGTGGGAGAGAGGCTGTGTCTGTGGAGAAAAAGAGATGCAGGGTGATCGAACAGTGTGAAAAAGACTTGTTAGCCCACATTAGTTTGCCTGATTTACTTCACAACAGGTCAGGAAAGGCCAACAGCAGGGCTGTCATTAAATTGCAAAGTTGAAGATCCCAGTATTTGAAAGCTTTCAGGTCCCTGAAAGCTATTAATTCAAAAGTTGGGTATAATTCATGTTTGAATTACTGCACATACAATAAAACCCCGACTTTTCTTCCGTCTTCAAGATTAATATGAAATAACTATATAATCGTAGATAGAAGGAAAAAAAAGCCCTGCAACTTTTAGACATATTTTCATGGTTGAGTGTTTTACAATGAGCTTTGGTGTGAAAGAGAGGCCAAACACTAACAAGGTCGTGGCACATCCTTTATACACTGTGTTCGCCCCTTAATGATGTGCCCGTGCTTCTCATTTTGAAATGCATTAAATGTATGGATTTGTCAATTCATATCATGTGTAACCATATGCATCCCTTAAGGCTGACATTAGTACAGCAGGCATTGGTTGGTGAGTTGTTTTTTTGTTTGTTTTTGTTTTTTTCAATGTTGTATTCCTTACAGATTTCCAAGGGTGAAGACACTAATTCCTACACTCAAGTATAGTGTTGGTTTCTCCCCAAATTCTACCCTGTAGTTTATGTTATAGCTTCTACTTTTTTCTGCTCACCTTTGATTTTTCTTTTTTTACACAAGAGATGATACCTAAGTGTATATACAATGTTGCTTCGTTTAGGTCCCACATATAAGCCATCCTCGTGCATATTTTCTCACGGTGATCATAATTATGTATGTGGACATTGCATTTCTTAACTTAAAAAATGTTGGTCAGACCAATACACTTATTTGACCATCATTTCTGTAAGACTAGATATTAAAAGTCACCTTTCATTGAGATTAAGGAATATTATAGTGATATATTGCAGGCTTTTCACTCTTTTTCAGAAGTCACCAACCATCTTAAAAATCTGTAATTTGGTTATAAAAGGAGATCAATGCAGTAACATCAGTAATCTCAGTATTAAGAGGAATTGGGAGTTGCTTATGGTTGCAGACAATAATTAGTTTAGGGCCACTGTTCACATCACAAAACGGTCATTGAACACAGACCTCCATGAGATAAGGCACTCCCATGTATAATTTTCATATTGTTAGGACCCAGGGCATTGGGCATGATTGCTGTAATTAGGATGACCTTTGCCTACTTCAGTCAGGTGATGGAGACATTTTAAAGATAGTAAAAAATTTTGGATCTATATTGTGCTTAAGCCCAAATCTAGGACTTATTAAAGTGGTCAATATAAGCGATAAGACCTATTGTGTGTAGGGACTACTCTAGCTCTTAGAAAATTGGCAAATGGCACTTAGCCATGTCCTGAGAAGTTAGGCCTTTCAAAACAATAAGGTTACTTTTAAAAACAGCCACCACTTTTAGTTGGGTTCCAAAATAATCAAATTAATTAATGAAATGACTTAATGAACTGACAGCAGTGAAATTAATAAAATCCTTAATTTCAGAACTTAATATACTTTTATTTATGTGATTTTTTAAGAATCACAGTAACTGATTTGTCCTCATAAACCATAAATGAAGCAGCTCTCTTTTCTCTTTGCCCAGATAGGTTGTATCTGCTTTTTTTGCAGATGGATCCATTTGGTACTCATTTGCAAGTGTACTTGGTGTATTGATGGAACCAAACTGAATATGTTTATTTTTATTGTGTTTAAATGTCTAGCTGGTTTGAGGTTAGATTTATTCATCATATAAATTGATCAGACCAACCTTAAGAAACAATATGAAACAGGTATTAGTGATTCCTAAAATAATTTCTGGTGATAGCCTAGTTCTTATTGAAGTTTTCCTAACCTTATCACCTCTACCAGTTCTCACTCTCCTTATCCAGTCTTGAAATGAACTGTAACTATTGTGAATACAGACCTCCCTTTGCTCTTGAGAGAATCATGCAGCCAACCTTTAAGGAAAAGGCATCCTGGGTTTACTGAATAGTTTCCTCAGCTCCTCCACTTACTCCTTTGAACTCGCTTCCTCTCTCTTTCTCCCCTCCCCCTACCTGCCCGACAATGTCCACTACCACCCAGGTAGCAGGCAAAGGAAGAGAGGGATGGGGAATGAGAATGGGAAGGGGGGGGCCGAGTAGCTTCCCTGTGTCCCCTGAGACCCTTTCCCCCCTGCCGAGAGAGATGATGATGGCTCACTGAAGGGTTGAAGAGGTTAGAAAAATTTTTTTGGCACTCTAGGATAAAAAGGTTGGTGACCCCTGATTTTAAGTCATTAACCACAGAGCAGCACCACTGTTGCCTTGAGTAGGATCTCTCTAGTTGCTTTCCGAGTTTCTGCTTCAGAGACGGTTATAACTATTCATGCTGAAGGTGACTAATGACCTGCCAAGTTGGTAGTTTTAGAAAATGATTTTTGTTTTCATTAAAGAAGTGTGTGACTTCATTTTCTTGGTGAATGAAATGAGCCTGAAGGATTCTGTAAGGAAGAATTATTAATACTTGGGAAATGCTTTGAGATCTCAATAGTAGCAACCTTAGAGAGATAGTGGTATCAGTTTCTAAAACTTCTAAAACTTTGGTCAAAGCCAAGGGGGAAAAGTTAAATACCCTAGTCTGTTCTTTGTTTTGCTTAATAAATTTTATATTGAATTGAATTTGGCAATTCAACAGACATTTATTGAGTTACTAGGATTCAGACTCTCTTCTAGTTCTGGGGATAAAAGGACTGAAAGAAGTGAAACCTTACCTTCAGGGAGTTTCAGCATAAATTTTTACTTGGAGGAAACTGTAGGTATACACTTAAGTAAACACAACATAATTTTGGGGTTTGAGTAAAATGCTAACTGTTGGAATCAGGAAATGCCTTGCGTAGGAAGTGGAACTTGAATTAAATTTAATTGCCTTTTGCGTTCAGGTTCATGAAGTACATATATCAGTTAATTAAATTTTTATGCTAAATTAAATTTTAATTGGGAATTTCCATATTTTCTCTAAGGAATAAAATCTTTCATATTGTTAGATTCAAATTTGATTCAGGAATTATTGGGAATTTGGGGGGCAATAGGGCAGATTTTTTCCTCTGCTTCAAGAAACTTCAAGAAAAGGAAGAATCCTTTAATAAACTAGGGAAATATGGCAATTTGCTAGGAAATCTAAATCAAAAGCATATAAGGCCAGTTGTGGTAAAAGTCAGAAATTTGGTGAATCTCAAGATTAACTAGTGTGACATTTACGAAGGCAGGTGGTAAATGTCAAAAAATATATCTCCTCGCCTTATGTGGCAGACATTCACTGAATATCCAGGACAACAGAGTCTCTTGGGTAATCATTTGAAATGTCTTTCATCTGTTTCACTAATTGTTTCATAGACTGAAACCTGGGTGTAACTCTTTAGTTGAGACCAAGTTAAAAAAATGTCTTTGCTTGTGTTGGTAGGCAGAAATTCATTTCTCATATCTGTGTTTGTAGCAAACTAAACATTTGAAAAGTATATATTCTTTATGTCTCACAAAGAAGGAAATCCTTTTGATATTATACTACTAATAGAAAGGAAGAAGGAGGATGTAGTGGATCAATGCATCAACCTTTTCTTTTTTGCCTCTTTGCTAGCACAAGTGGGATGGAGATTGGGTGGCAAAACCTGAATAGGAATGGGATAGACTGGACTGAACAATTCACCAGGAAAAGGGAGACTAGACTAATACAGAAAAATTTGTCTTGCAGTGTTAGAAGTCCTGACATGATAACAGTTTTTTTTAAAATTTCCTTGCATCTAGCTCAAGTACAGTATTTCTTCAGTATTTAAGTGATTGAATTAATGATTTGACAAGATCCCAGATTCAGCTGTAGTGCAGGCAGACTTTGACTTTGTCGTCTCATCTCTCTAACTTTCACACCTCTCTTTCTGAACTCTCTTTTATTCCTTCCCCACAGTGTAACCAGTGCCTTCATGCTATCTACCCTTTGGCAATCCACATTTTTCTGTCATAACCAGATATTGCTCAGATGCAAAAATTAACTTCCTGCCCCTCAGTTCTAATCATAACCCCCCTCCCCTGATAAAATGAGGCATACCTCATTTTATTGCACTTCACTTTATTGTACTTCACAGATATTGCATTTTTTTTTAAACAAATTGAAGGTTTGGGTCAACCCTGAGTCAAACAATTCAGTTGGTGCTATTTTTCCAATAGCATGTGCTTATGTTGTGTCTCTCTGTCACATTTTGGTATTTCTTGCAATATTTCAGGCTTTTTCATTATTATTATAATGCCTTTTGTTGTGATCAGTGACCTTGGGTGTTGTTATTATAATTCTTTTGGGGTGCCAACCACTCCCATGTAAATTGGTGAACTTATTCTATAAATATCCTTTGTGTTCTGATTGCTCCAGTGACTGGCTGTACCGAGTCTCTCTCTTCCTCTCCTCAGGCTTCCTTATTCCCTGAGAGACAATAATATTGAAATTAGGCCCATTCATAACCCTGCAATGGCTTCTAGGTGTTCAAGTAAAAGGAAGAGTAAATTGGCAAATTTCATTGTTGTCTTACTTTAAGAAATTGCCACTGCTACCTCAAACTTCAGCAACCACCACCTGATCAGTCAGCAGATGCCAGCATTGAGGCAAGAGTCTTCACCAACAAAAAGGCTTGCTGAGGGCATGATTATTAGCATTTTTAGCAATAAAATATTTTTTAATTAATGTTATGTACATTGGAGTTTTTTTTTATTTGGAAGTAATGCTACTGAACGCTTACAGTATAATGTAAACATAACTTTTGTATGTACTAGGAATCCAAAAAAAAAATTGTGTGATTCACTTTATTGTGATATTTGCTTTTATTACCAGAGTCTGGAACCAAACCCATGATATCTTTGAGTTGTGCCTGTACTTGTTTTGGATTGAAGTAGTAGTAGTAATGATCAGTAATAATAATAGCTAACATTTTTGTAACTCCTTTAGGTTTACAAAGCACTTTCCATATTTTAGTCTAGATCCTCACAAGAGCCCTGTGACCTTTTTTTCAGAAGAGGAAGCTGTGTCTGAGAATGTAAGTGACTTGTCATTGAGCTGGTAAATGTCTGAAGCAGGATGTGAACTCAGGTCTTCTGACTCTTAAGTCCAGGGCTCTAACAGCTATTTCTTTGGCTAAAATAATTTTCACAAAGGTATGAACAATGCTTAATTTTAAGCTCATTTGGATTTTAAAGTAGAATCCTTTAAATTCCGAAGTATATTTAATTGGTACTGTTTTTACTTTGTTAAATATTTCCCAACTACATGAAAAATATTTTTAAACATTCATTTTTTAAAATTTTGAGTTCCAAATTCTATTCTTCCCACTCCCCCCTTCCCCATCCATTGGGAAGGCAAGCAATGTGACATCCATTATACATGTGGCAGCTAGGTGGCGAAGTGTATAGAGAGCTAGAGAAAGAAATGGCAAACCACTCCAGTATCTTTGCCAGGAGAATCCCAAATGGGGTCATGAAGAGTCTTGAAGACATGACTGAAACAACTGAACAACAACATAATATAAAGTCATGCAAAACATATTTCCATGTTTGCCATGTTGCAAAAGGCGGGGGAGATGGTGTTAAGGAGGAAGGGAATAGAATGTTTAAACCCGGTATTTTTATAATCCTCAACCGTGCTGGCCCCATCACAATTTTTCCAGAAAAGCTGGGTAAAAACAACTGTGGATTAGGAAGAAAGCACAGAACATATTTCCAATTTCTAAACTTAGAACTCCTCACAAGAACCAGCATTGAAAATGACCCCAGAAGCCATTTGGTATGGCCCATTCCTGCACAAGAATCCTCTCTACAGTATATCCAATGAGGGGCCTTAGGAAGAAGGTGCTTACTTCGGCCCAGAGAGGTTAAGAGAACAATGGCCCATGGTCCCAGCATCTGATAAGTATCTTTGACTAGTAACCAGTCACCAGAGCAATACTCACCACATTTGACAACTATAAGCAATTCACTTGTCAGATCAGTAATCTAGAAGATAGCAGGCATCTCTCTTGTTGGCCACCAGTACTTGTTACTTTTTCTGTTCCTTGTGGGATACTCTTTCTCCTCTGTAGATCACATCCTCAAGGGAGGATGAATGAACTTACTTCTTTTTAGTAAGTTCTTTCTCCTTGTTCCTTAGGAGGACATCAGGGCCTCTGACTCACAGGATCGTAGGATCTTAGATTGAGAGCTATAAGGGCCTTCAATATCAATCAAATCCTTATTTTACCAATGAGGAAACTGAAGCCCAGAGAAGTGAATTGACCAGGATCAACTACCTAGGCAGGCAGTATTTGAACTCAGATCTTCCTGAGTAATTAAAAAAAAAAAAGGTATAGTGCTATAACCATTGGGTCACCTAGCCACCCTCAAAGAAGCATGGGGTTAGACCTATGATTTCATTGATGTGAAGAGCTCTAGCTGAGGAATTTCCTGATCAGCACCTTCTCTGCAATTTGTAGTCCCAGAGTGTTGCCTAGAGTATCAAAAGGCTCTATGACTTGGCCCAGGGTCACACAGCCAGAATATATCAAAGGTGGAATATGAACCCAAGTCTTCCTGGCTTTGAAATTGGTTTTCTGTTCATTGTACCCAACTGTACTGTCAGCTCTCCTGTTCTCTGTGATTTTTTTTTTTTTGAGACAACCAAGGTTAAGTGACTTGCCCAGGGTCACACAGCTAGTAAGCGTCTGAGGCTGGATTTGATCTCAGCTCTACCTAACTCCAGGTCCAGTGCTTAGTTCACTGAGCCACCTGGGTGCCCCTCTCTTCCCTCTTTCAAAGATCATTGACAATGGTTTGGCTGTGGGATTTAGTGAATGAATCTGGTGATTTGAACTCAGTGTGGAAAGCTAAAATCTAATTGTCCAAAATTAGTCTGTAAACGTAAATAGTGACCTTGACTTCACCCCTCTTGCTGTCTCCATGTTTATCTCAAGTCTCAACCCCCTGTAAGTCATTTTTTGTACCTTTCCATTTCAAAACTCAAGTTGAACAGTGTTTGACTTTCTCATTGTCATCTGGTATTGTTCCATTTACCCTAAACAACACTTTTGTCTTTGATTCCCCTCCTCATCCTTACATAGCTTAACTGCCCCCTTTGTTGCTTTCTGCTTTGTTTCATTTCTGCCTCAACTGATTCAAAGATTTTGTGCACCTGAAATTATTTCACAGGACCGTTCCATGTCTTTGTGTTTATCTACTATTACCTCTTCTTTATTCAGACTTCTGTATATGTCTTTTAGAAATCTCAATTGGTCAGCAAGTTTCCTGTGAATCCTCATGTCTTTTCAGACAACTTTTTCTCCTTAAAAGAGACATTTCTTTATGTTATGAGCAGTTCATTTTTAGAGCTTTCCATCCCTCCAGTGCTGACTTAACCCTGTAGAATTGTAGTCCATAGGGAACTTATCTATCCTTTCTCTGAAGCTTTTGAAATCTTCTCTCCCTGTATCTAGGGGGCATGTCAGATAGTGCTCAGCTTTCTTCTTGTCTGTCATAAATTCTAAAATGGAGCAGTCACCTCCCCATCATTTCTACTGTCAGAAATCCTTTTTTCCATACTCGCGAGAATCAAGTCCAACACAGAAACTCTCCTCATTGGATGTTTCACCTATTAAAGAATGAAATTAGCATTTAGGCAACTCATGAAATTATTAGCCAATCTTATTTTGGCAGAAAGGAAAATTTAGCAGATTTTTAGATATTTGAATCTTCTATTACTGCTGTGTCATACTTCCATGCCAGACCCGTGATTTATTTACCCAATTCCTCAGTTTTTCCATTTGAGTGGCCTCTCATATGCCAGAGAACAATATCACCTCTGTATCCGCTGCCACTGAACTCCATCCAGATGTGCTTCGTCACCTTGCTTCTCCCTCTTGGTCTTTGGGTTCCTTCACATCAGTAGATCTTAGGATGAGTGTACCTTCTTAGGATATATTCCTACTCTTTTTCTCTCACTGCTATGTTTTTACTAGACTATTCATTTTACTAAACTATTCACTAATTGCCCTAGTCCAGACATGGGACCTGATTTCCCAAGTGTTACAGATAGCAGTGATGTCTACTTTTTCACCTCGCATCAGGATGTCTCCTTCACCCTACTTGTTACTCATGCTTCGTATATTTTTATGTAAACATTGTGGACCATGGGCTTTATTGCTGTTTGCTTTCTTGAATGGTGTCTTTGTATCTGAATATCTTTGCTACTGTTCTTTTTTCTCCATTATGATTACTTTATGTTATTTCCATCTTGCTGGATATACATAAGCTGTTTTCTCTTTCCCTCACCTGTGTAGTTTATAGCCTCTTTCATTAGATCTATGAGCCTCTAGACCAGGGGTTCTTACCCTTTCTTATTTTATGCACTTTGTTGGCAGTCTAGTGATGTCTGTGGACCTTTTCTCAGAATAATATTTTTAAATAATGGAAGGAAATGCTAGAGTAATTTACCATTTTCTTCTATAGTGAATTAAGGCAAACAGGTTAAATGGCTTACCCAGCATCACCCAGCTAGTAAGTGTCTGAGACTTCATTTGAAGCTGTCTTCCTAACTCCATGCCTAGTGCTCTTATCTACTAAGCCACCTTGCTTTCATAAATGATATATATGTGTATCACATGATAGAAATCTCTTTAAGAGATAACTAAGCAGAAAATGGCTATCAAATACATTTCCTTTCTGTCACTTTAAGGACGTCCATGGAATAGGACCTATGATGAGCTTGGGCTTGGAGACAATCCTTAAGAATGGGATTCTTTGAGGCAGAGGCTTGGATGGAGCTTTTGGGGAGCCCATTTGACAAAGGCAAACAATCAGCCCTTTCAGAGTGTTTGAAAGTAGATGCCTCAGACTCTAAAGAAAGGTTCAAAGGACATTTTCAGAAAAGTCTTAAGCCCTGGTAGCATCAGTGAAACACAGATATATAACTTTTCTAAGTGAATACCTGGAAGAGACAATGCATATTTTTCTCTATAAGTCCTGGTGTGTTTATTTCAAATAATAACCTCACTTTAGAGTTGTACCTCATATAAAAGATAATAATCATGTATGAACATGTGTAGTCTCCCCTCATCTCTCCATGGCTCAAAAACTAGTTCAGCAGACTATCCATTAGCCACATGTTATACTAGCCTGGGGGAGAGAGAAGGTATGCATAGAAATATGTCTGACTTGGGATGTCTAGCTTCCAGGAATGGTTGCCAGGTGCTGGCATGCCCAGAGAGCCAGAACTTGGCACACTTCATTGTTCGGGTCCAGCCAGCCCTCGTGGCACACCCCTGGCAGACAACTGTTCTAGGTGTGGTCTGGTTTCTTTCACCAATGATTGGTATTGGCAAGCGCTGATAGCGGGAGCCCAATGCATTTTTTTGTTACTGTTTCTTGGTCTCTACATCTTAGGTCCTATCCAGCCTCTAGGCTGAAGAAATGAGTCATAGGCATGTGCCAAAATGTATGTGTTCTTGTTCCCAGTGGCATGAGCCCAACTGTCAGTGACAGGTGGACACAGCACCTTGGGGACATACTTTGCTTCATGTACCAGATGGAGTTGAACCGATCCAGGAAAAGGTAGACGATCTGGGTTGCTGAAACAGATGCTCCGAAGTCAGCCATTGACTTGTCCTTCCCTCCCTTTCCCACTTTCCTCCACTGCTCATAGAGATAGAGAGACACTGGTAATGCTTTTGGATAGTTCCACGGTGGGCATTTCTGTTCCAAACTGTTGACTTGAGGAAACTTTTTTCATTACTTAAGTAATTAGGTGTCTGAATGGCAAGGACAGCCATAGCATGTGAGCAGTGTCCCAAACATGGGTTATAAAAACGTTTATGCTAACATTTGCCAAAGAGGCTTGCTGACTAGTTGTGGTTGTGTTGACATTTTAATTCATTTTCATTCTTTCAATTGCACAATTTGGATTTAAACCTAGTAACAGTATCCCATTATACATATAACTAATACCTTTCAGATTTTAGGTGCATAAAAGACCCAGGTAGAAAGTATATTTTCCAAAACTCACCTCCCATGTGGTCCACACATACCTTTGTGTTTGTTACAGATAATCCAAAAAATGTAACAAAAATGTGAGTTATTCTGTTTTCCAACCTAGTACTTAAAATTTCTTAAAGAAAATCTAATTGAGTCAAAGCCTTGTTTTTTTAAAAAATGAATGAATAAATACCAGTGTTTTCTGTTATTTTTTATGACATGTTTTGAATCTCAAAACATTTTTAGAGTTGTGAAATTTTGGCAGATTTTTTGGGTTTTTTTGAGTGTGGTGGTGGTGGAAAGAGTCCAAATACTTTAATATTTAGAAAGGCCCTTTTATTATTATCATATTAGTTCTTTTGTTACAGAGAAGAAATAAATAAATATACCTGTGATTGCAATTTTACATTCCCAGAGAGGAAGCATTCCAATAAGTAATTTATTTGAATAAACTATAAACTCTTTGTTGGGACTGAAACCATTTATGAACTTTTCAGTATTTGTATGGGACTTTTAAATAATAATAATAATGTTTATTATTGTTATTATTATACATTTCTATAATGCTCTACAGTTTTTATAAAATGCTTTCTCTCAACAATCCTATATAGTTATATAAATATTATTATCTCCTCTTTATAGATGGGGAACTTTAGATCTAGAGAAGGTAAGTTACATAGCTAGTATTCGAGCTAGGACTAGGCCCTACATCTCTTGTCTTTAAGTCCAGTGCTCTTTTCCTTACCTTGAATTCTTGGAATTTCTAAATGAATTCTAGGGATGTATCCACTTATGATAATTGCTGCTGAATGAAATTTTACTGTCCACTTGCTTTGTATATCACCCAAATTCTTACTATAAACTTTAGGTTTTCCTTTTTTTGATAATGCTATTTTGTTTTTACCACCAAAAAAAAAAATTTCTCCTGCTAACATCGCCAGTGTTCTATGTACAGATTGAATAATCCATTTATTTCATGTTATGGAAAGATTTTTTTTTTACACATGATAGTGTAATTCTAGAATAAAAAAACTACTACAGAGATTTTATTAAAACTGATGCCAATGAGACATCTACTTTATACCCTTCATAAAGGCTTTCTTCATGTACTAAATTTCAAAATGCCAAAGTTCATTGTAATGCTATAGCATAATGTCTATGTAGAGTACATTTTACCTATCAATTACCATAATGCCGTTTAGTTTAATTTGATGTGAATCAGATAAGTATTTATTGAGGTTCCACTATTGGGGAAGGGGGTTGCATTAAGAATAAGAAGAGGAGATCTCTCCTAAAGGTGCTTATGGTCAGGATTCTAGTAAGCTCATGACTTCATAAGTACACGAAGAGCTAAATAATAGGAGAATAATACATGAAATGGCAAAGGTCTTGATTAATGTTCACATTAGTGGTGTAGACAATAAATGGTATGAGTTCAGAGGTAGGGAGAGAGGGATCATTGTGGCTGAAGTGGGCTGGGAAGGATTTATGGGAGAGATGGGACTGGGGATGGGCCTGGAACTGCACCCTAAAGTGAAGCTTTGTTTGCTTTAATGGGGCACTGAATAACAAACTTTGCACCACTGAATTGACCACAAACATTTCTTTTGGCTATTCCAGCACTCAGATGGAAATTCCAGGCACAAAGGTTGTGAGACATGTAGTAGAAATGCATTTGGTTGACAAAATTTATTGTCACTAGGATAGCTAGAAACCATCTTTAATCTGAAATTGGCCACAGCTACCAGCAATGCTGTCCTGTATTACTTCATTGTTACTTAATATGTGAATACTCACATGGAGTCAGTTGCCTCAGTGGTCCCCCCTCCTTTTAACATTTAGTCCCTCTTTAGTCAAATCTCTACCACAGTACTGCTTGCTATGATATATTGTATAAAACTGGCAAGTAGCCTTTATATCTGAGTGACATTGGGTTGTCTGTCAGCAAAATTATCTATTAGTAATTTTCTCCATTTAACAACTCCTATAACTACCATTAGTAACTTATCCAACTCTTTTTCTGTCCCTTTTCGTCCTTCCCATTCCCTTCCCATTCTTTATTTAGGTCAAAACCCATGACAATGAACATCAATGAGATGTCTAGATTCTCTTTATTGTACTAAAATGCTATTGTATTGGCTATTGTTCAAAATAAATGGACCCCTGGTCAGAGTTGGAAATCTTCTTGTTATTACTGGGATTTCCATTACAATGGTTAGTTAACAAGCATTTATTGAACACTTACTGGGTGAAGCAGTGATCTTAATGCTGGGAGAGATGCATAAGAAAATGCACAATAACAATGGTGAACAGAGATAATGGACAAGCTATCAAAGAAGCCAATAAAATCACACTATATGATGAATTCCTACTTGGGCTGTATTTGAAGGTTATCATTAGCTCACAAGAAATGTAACATACAACTCCTGATAGGATCCATAGTAATGTATATGATGCACATTTATTGTTTAAATGAACATTTTTGTCTAAATGTTGTCCACTGTCCAAGTTGGCTGTTGGTATGCCCCCATCCTTATGTCTCCTGTTAATATTCCCAACGATGCTTCATATCCAAATGTCATTGAATTGCATCTTTGCTTAAATTTGTTTTTTTTTTTTTCAAATTCTATCTTTTTCATATTCCTTGTGAAATCTTTTGAGACATAACTTAAGTGTCATTTCTTTGAGAGGCCCATTTTCCCTTCTGACATCAAGTGGAACATGATTTTTCCTTCTCTAGAAATCTCATAGTACTTTGTATCTCTCTTATCTACTCTCACTGAGTATTATAGTTAACATGCCAACAGTTCTTATCTTCCCTATCAAATTGTAAGCCCCTCAAAAACAGCAAAAAGTTTATTTTTCTTAAAAAATCTCATTCCAGCAGTGCTTTGTCCATAGTATACCCTTAAGATATGTCTGTTTCATGGAACTGATGCCTCTTTAGAGCTCAGTTTCTATTTGTAAAATGCTGAACTTGGTTGACAGGTAAAATCAGTCAAGGAATAAACTATAGGCCTAGTCAAGGAATAAACTATAGGCGTGTTCAAGGACTCACAGGTTGTGCCTCATCTTCTTTGCAATGTTTGCTATATGTAGTAATCAGGACTGATTAAGAAAGAAGAAGCCCTATCCAGCTCAGTGTTTTTGAAGATAGGATCATAGGATGTAGGATTTAAAGCTGGAAGGAACCTGAGAGAATACCTAGTCTGATTCCCTCAGTTTATAAATGAGGAAACTGAGACCCAAAGAGATTAAGTGATTTGCTCATGGTTGGATTAAGTGTATCTGCCCAAGTAGCAGGACCAGGATTCTAACCCATACCCTTTTAATTACAAATCTTCTACAGCCCACCAAAAAAAAAAATTCTATTTTCTTCAGAATGAAGCAAACATTTTTTGCCTTTCTGACTTTGGTTGAGTTTGGCTGACTACTGAATAGGCTGAGAAAATTTTTATAATTCCAAGCATGGAATGGAAGTAGTCTCCTATTTATGTGCCAAATAGAATTTTTTTACAGTCCCAACGATATTTTTAAAATACGGGTGTACAAATATCCAACATTTAAAACTTCAGTTTTGTGGATATTTTGGTCAGTTAGACAGCCAAGAATTTTACTGACTTGTTCACATATACTTATATTACCTTTCCCACATGTACCAACATTTTTAAATCCATCATTTTGCTGCCATATTAATTATGCATAACCCTCCAACTACCCTGGCCCCAGCAAAGCTCTGTTTTCAACCCATTTTCCTTCAATGCTCCATCATCCTATTTCAATCACATCAAATCCTACCTGTTGACACTAGTGTTTTCTTCTTCTAGTCTTAATTTTCTCTGCTTAGCCCTATTACCTTTCTTGCTAACCCATTTGCCTTCTGGAGAGAGCCATGATTTCAGGCACAATTCTTGTCATCTTACTATGAAGGCAACTTTAATTTCTCCAATGTATTATACTTCTGTGGATAGTTCATCAGCCAGCAAACATGTAAAATTTGTGAATAAGAGAATGGTAGTAATGATGATATTTGGCATTGTAAAAGAATATAATCTTCCAGTATAAATTTGGTAGCAGTGATTTTTTTTTAAACTTCCCCTAGAAACTCTCTCAGGAAAGAGCATGCAAGTAGTGAATGCTGATGGAGTATATTCAAACCTTTAGGTCGCAGCCGAGAAGAATATTCATGACAAATGCAGTTGTGGCTTAACACCTCTGCTTTTCCAATACCACTGGCCAATCCACAGATGCCACTTCCCAAAACCTCTCATTCAGAATCACACAGAGTATACCTTAGTTTTACTTATTGCTAGTTGTTATAAGGAGCTCCAGTGCACCAAATAATGGATCCAGCAAACATTTACCAACTGCCTAGTGTGTGCAAAGCATGGTGCTAGGCATTGAGGATACATAGAAAACAGAAGCTTCCCTTCCCTCCAAGATGTTTAAAGGATATAACATGCAAACAGAGAAGTAAATGACAGATTGTTGAAGATAAGGGAAGAGGTACAAGGATGCTTGAAGGAACAAGTTCCTAGAGGAAGTGGGAGTATCTAGGAACATCAGAGATGCCTTGCCAAGGAGAAAGACCACCTCTTTATCAGAGACTGAAGCAAAGAAAGAAAGGGGGAGGGTGGAGGAGGAGTTTTCAGGTTTGGAGTAGCAAAAAAGAAGATGCTCGTTACAAATGGCTTTCATTTTCTCAGAGTATGAGTCAATGTCCTTCATTTAGGGGAAGAAGGAAAAGGGTACCTTATTGAAGAGGGAAGAGAAGAGGTGGAATACCTACTGTGATAAAGAATTGATCAGAAAGAATAAAAGGATTGCTGTATAGCATTGATGGTCCAGTTGAGACTAGAAAATAGAAATATTTGATGGGCTTGGTTCGCATCTTTGTGTAGCTTTATCTATCAACAATCAGTAGCACATGAGTAGGAGAACAAATAGTGAATGATAACTTCAGGGCTGGAGTTTGGTAAAGCATGATAAAAGAGCAGGGATAAGGGATTCAAGGAAGGAAAGGACAGTGGCTTCTCTCATTGATGAATTCCTTCTGGATTAGTTCCCTTTGGAGTGGCCATTTTGAGGAAGGGCCTGGGCCAGCCATCCCTTATTTTTCTTCTGGACTCTCCAGACTTTGACTACCATGCCCCTGCAAGAGGTACCTTCCTCCTTCCACCCTACACCTCTTTCCTTTTTGTATTGTTTTCCCCCATTAGAATGTCAGCTCCTTGAGGTCTGAGACTGTCCTTCTTTTTGCTTGTATTTTATCTCCAGCATTTAGCATAGTGCCTGGAACATACCAGGTGCTTGGTAATTGCTTGTTGACTTGTATATTTGAATTGTCATATTTAAGGCTGTGAAGGGAAGAAAATAAAAGCAGAGGAGGCTTGATGGACTGGGAAAACAGGGAGAAATAAAGTGACTATCAGCCCCAGTGAGAATGAAGGGGAGGGGGGGGAGGGAGGTAGGGAGGGATGGGGAGAAAGACAGAGAAAGAGAGACAGAGACTGAGACAGAGAGAATGAGAGAGACAGACAGACACAGAATGAGAATGAATAAGAGTTTCAGAGTTTTATAACATGCACCCTCACTGCTCTATCACACATGTAAGTGATAACAGATTGAAGGGATTACCTTCTCCATGTATGAAGCTGTAGGTCAGATGAGTTTGAGGATGATGACCTGGGAGGCAAGATTTTTGATAGAAAATTAAATATATATACTAAAACACCCCAAATATGAGGACAAGGATTGGGATGGAGAGGAATGATTAGGACTGCGTATAGAACTCCTTGAGAGAGGAGGAGAAATTACTAAGGGATCCAGAAAAAACCTAAACAAGACTGTAAATAAGGTAATATTTGTTTTTATTGTTCAGTCTTTTTCAGTCATGTCTGACTCTTCATGACCCCATTTGGGGTTTTCTTGGCAAAGATGCTGGAGTGGTTTGTCATTTCCTTTTCCAGTTCATTTTACAGATGAGGAAACTGAGGCAAACAAGGTTAAATGACATGTCCAGGGTCACACAGGTAGTGTGAAACCAGGAAGGTGAACCTCACAGGAAGAGAGTTTGATGAGTGATAGCAGAACAGGTTGTTTCATTAATATTTCAAATTTAAATAGAAGCTTTTCAATAAGTTACTTAAAACAAAAAATTCTCAAACACTACAAAGGACAATGAAATCAGGTGCATAAGAAGAAAGCTAAAGAAAAGGAGATTATGAAATGGAATGAGAAAAAAATTTCCAAATTCCTAATAGTGCTATATAAAAACAAGTTCTCAGAGTAGTTAGGATCTTGATGATGAGGGCAAAATGGCCAACAGCCAGAAGATTCTGTCAGAGTAGCAGATAGTAATTGTTACATGGAAGCAAAATGCTATCCAGCTGGCAATCCTTCCATATTTTAAAAAATATCTAATTTTTATTGATATCTTTACTTTTTACATTGCCTTCCTTTCCAACTATATCTGCCCCCCCTTCTGCCCCTGTCTTTCCCTACCTAACAAGGAATCCCTTGTAGCAAAGATTTAAAATAACATACACATACACACACACACACACACACACACACACACACACACACAAACAGTTCAGAAAAACCAACAGACATATCTACTGTGTTACAGTGTGTGTATAGTATTCCATATCCATAGTCACTCACATCTGCAAAAAGGAGAGGGATCCAGAAATCTGTTTTAAAGATATTCCTAAAAGGTATTGTCCAAGAGTTGGATAACACTGTCATGGCAGAGGGGATCATGAAAGATAACGTTCATCCTTCAGTGAATTATCTGAATAGCATTATGGAGAAATGACATTGACAAGTTAAATTGACATCCTGGGGGGAATCAAGGCATTTGAGTAACATTCCATTTGAGTTACAGAGGTTAAAGAACACATGTAAGAGAGTTAGAAAGTAGAAGAATGAACCCGAGAAGAAAGGAAAGAAGACTCTTAAGTCTTTGGAGCTGTGTAATAAGGTTTGAGATTTTTCCTATAGAAGGTGGAACAAGACATTCCTTCTGAGCAGGAAGCCCCTTCTGGTGACCCAATGAATGATGATTAATATCCCTACATGTCACCAGATCTAAAAAAAAAAAAGCACCCCATTCTGGGATAGGAAGGAGGAAGAAGTTGTGGTAGTTGGTAACTTCCTTACAGAAGGGCAGAAAGGCAGTCGTATGTCAAATCACAATGAACAGTGTGGAGGTATGTAATATATACTGACAGTGTTTTCAAAAAGAAAAAAAAAGAACTGTTTACATCTTGTCATTGCAACATTGTATTGCTCTAAAGTTGAAGCAACCTAAATAATCAACATTAAGATAATGTTGAATAAACAGTGCTATATTATTATGGGATACCTCAGTGCCACCAAAATGAATCGGTATGAGGAACACAGAGAAATCTAGAAAGACTTTTATGAAGTGTTACAAATAAACAAATAAGCAAATAAACAAATAATGGAATAAATAAATAAGTGAGCAGATCCAGGAGAATGGAGAGCATATTAGCTCTGATCATTAGAAGAAAAAGCAAAGTTAATGAAAGGGCAAAGAATCCTGACGGATATAACTTAGGAGTCTTTTATGCATTGAAATAAATTTAAATATAAATTATTACTGATAAATTTTAGTTTATATTGACATTTAATATTATGTTTGGCCATTTGTCTGGAATCTTTCATAGGTGATTCTCCTTCTAGTATGGGTTGGATTTGATGATCTCTGGGTTGTTAACCCAACTCTGATAGTTATGGTATTTTGTTATATTCTGTTGAGTCGTTCAGACCAACCCCCTTTGGCATGGCAGCAGGGGCACTGCTTGTGGCTCTTATGAGCTATCCTTCCTCTTAGGTGCCTTCAGGAAAGTCAGGGTCAGAGCTTAGGGGATTGCCATCAGTGGAATGCCTTGAACAATGTAAGGATATGAATATTTTTAACCTGTTTTGAGGTCCTATATTCTGATCCTTAGCCCGTCCAGTTGACTAGATAATGTTGCTATTCTAACTGTTGTGGGAAGTCCAGGAAGCTTCCAACTATGAGCTTTCCTTGATCTTCTGTCATCCTCCTTCCTTTCTCCTGAAAAGGAGCCCAGAGTTCAGTGAGTGAATTTTGAGGATGATCTTAGAATTTCTAATGAAATAGAGAAGGGAAAGGGAATGAAAGGAGAAGGGAATAAACATTTATGTAACTCCTACTATGTGCCATGCATTGTGCTAAGCAATTTTTATAATTATTATCTCATTTGATTCCCATAAGAACTCTGAGGTAGGTGCTATTATTTATCCACATTTTATAGTTGAGGAAACTGAGGCAGACGAAGGGTGGTTTTTTTGTTTGTTTGTTTTTTGTTTGTTTGTTTTGGTCTAGGGTCACACAACTGGTAAGTGAGGCTGGATTTGAACTCAAGTCTTTTTTTTACTCCGTGGTATATCCACCACATAATCAGAGAGATACATATATATGTCCAAGTTTTTATATATTTATGTATAGATTTCTGTATTGATTGTCAGTTTTGGATACCTAATCAGGCACGAAAATTATACCTTCATAGATTAAAAATTGCGATTGCCTTCTAAATATTTCACCTCTGTGATTAGTGTGTAACATATATTGAGCTCCAGCCACTTGGTAGTCACTGAATAGACTGTAAGATTTTTGTGTTCATGATCTAGCTTGAGAAGACAAGATAGCAATGTCATTTCAGTCCTTCTAAAATGAATGAGTTCAACCTTATTCAAAGTTCAGAGTTGTTATCTATTTTCTATGAATTATACTTACAAATTTTAATGATTAACAAGTTAATTAACATTGACTTGTACATACTTCTGCATCAAACCATTAACCACAAGCTATTCTTGCCATAGGTACTTTAAATGTGGTCTCTCTAAAATAATCATCTTGAAAGGACATTTATCTTTTAGTAACTAAAAGTGAGGTTTTAAAACTCACATTGCACTCTAAGTAATTGCTTGTATGAGTAAAATCCTATTCAACTCTTCTTTGCCAGAGACTTGTCTTGTACCTTTGGGTGGTAAGCAATGTTGTCTCCATAGGTTTGTAAAATTCAGAGCCTTATGGCTCTGTCCCCCAGGCAGTGCCCAGCCTCCTTATTTCACTTTTCCTTCGGTAACAGCTAGTCAATTGCAGCTACAGAAGAGGAGAGAGAGAGAGAGTGATGACCCCCACAACTATTTGTGAGGACAACACTCTGTTGCACTCTGAAGCCCCAGAAGGAGTGATTGCTCTTCCTTTTGTCACTTACTCTTCCCCCACCCCTTTGTGATTGTACATTTAGATAACTCTAGGAATTTTTATTTCTTTGAACTCCTGAGATACTTCCTATGCAAACCAGAAGAATTGTTGGTGTCTTTCTCTCCTCAGTCAGCAATACAGCTCTAGGGTAGAGCACATCACCTGTCCTTGAGCCCCAAGCTTTCTAGAAAGTCCTATGGAGCTTTGAACTGGGAAACACCATGGTCTTGGAAGAATCACCTTAGTTCCACTCTTTGCAGTGACATACTGCCATGGGGAGAATATTGATGTTAACAAAATGGATCTTTTTTTGGTGGGGGGCTAGGCAATGGGGTTAAGTGACTTGCCCAGGGTCACACAGCTGGTGTCAAGTGTCTGAGGCCGAATTTGAACTCAGGTTCTTCTGACTCCTGGCCTGGTGTTCTATCCCCTGTGCCACCTAGCTGCCCCCAAAATGGATCTTCTTGAGGAGGACTTGTGGTGTTCTGGGGCTACTTATCGTCAGCATGGTGTCCAATGTAAACAGCAGCATCTGAACAACTTCACCATATCTAGATAATTCTTCTGTTTGGATGTTCTTCATGATACTGGAAACAATTTGGTAATGGTTTGTCTCCCTATTTTATGCTTTGCTCAGTATTAACCTTCAGAAGATCAGTGAACCAATGTACAGCTAGTGGCATCTATCAAAGATTCTCTTAGGATTTTAGCACATGCTACATCGGGGAGACACCTTATTTGGAGGAGAGCCCTTATGGCTATGTTTGGCTCCACTGAATCAAATATTTATTTTGTAATCATAATGACCTCTCAAATACTCTTTGATTCACATTCCACAATGAGACTTATTCTTTTCTCCCTCCGCCCCTTCCCCCTGACTCTATGGTGGTCACAAAAAAAAGAGAGAAAAGAAAAGGGACTGCAAGAGGAGTAAGGGCTCTTTAGTATTTTCATCCATTTCATGGGCCACCAAGACAGAGAATTAATTGCCTCATGATTATAAGTCTCTCCAGAAGTACCTAGGGTTGTCCTCAGGCGTCATATAGTCTCTGGGCATGTACTTTAAGCCTTTCTAGCTCGGTAGAAAATGCTAAAAATTGCTTTCATGGCCTTCAAGAGGGCAGCATACCCTGTGTGATCCAGTGGTACATGGGAACAGGATTTATGTGAAGAGCTTTACACAACCTACATTAATCTTTGAGATTCTCACCCCAAATTAGTAACTGTAATCATGTGTGTTAGCGTTTATATAATGCTTCACATAATATACATTTATCTAATACTTAAATACAATAAATATATAATATAACATACTTAAATATGAACATACTATTTTAAATTTAAATATTATATATATATATATATACATATATATATATATATACACACACACACATATAATATATATATGGGACAACAACCCTGGGAGGTCAATGCTATTATTATCCCTATATTACAGATAGGGAAACTGAAGCAGATAATAATAATAGCTGGTAACAGCTAACATTTATGTAGTACTTACTATGTGTCAGGCACTGTGCTTAATGCTTTGCAATTATTATCTCATTTTATCCTCACAACAACCCTGGGAAGTAAGGTTTTTATTACCCCCATTTCACACAAAGAAATTGAGACAACCAGAGGTTAAATGACTTACCCAGAGTCACATAGCTAGTAAGAGACTAGATTTAAACTCTGGTCTTTCGACTCTAGGCCTGAAGCTCTACGTACTCTGCCACCTAGCTGCCTAGGTAGCTAAGTAGCTGAATATTTAGGTAGGTAGACAGGTAGCTAAATGGAAGTTCAGTGCTTTTTCCAGGCACAGTTAATAACTATATGAGGCTAGATTTGAACTCAGGTCTTCCTTACTCCAGGTCCTTGAGGACAGGGGATGTTTCATTCTTGTTTTTGTATACCGTGTATTTACCATAGTGTTTGACATCTAGTAGGTACTTAATAACTGCTTGTTGATTGATTATCATAATAATTCCCTTCCTAAAAAAAAAATAATTCCCTTCCTCTGGTTAGTGTGCTCTAAATAACAGAGAAATCAGCTGGGATACATCTTCTCAATTGATTTAACCTCATAGAAATAAATTCTCTGCAAATCCATGTCTTATTGTGAGTATTCTTAATATTTATTTAAATGTGAATTTTCAAAGGGTTTGCTGAATTCTTAAATGCAGTTTTGTTTTTAAACTTAACTCTTAGGATTTAAATTTTCTTTTGGCAACACATCTACAATTTTCTACCATAAGACAATTGGAAAATGATTTAACCAAAATTCACCATCCTTTTAGTTGTCTGAAATTCTTTTAAGGGAGATATGTATGTTTCTGTTAGTTCCTGGTCAGAAAACTACTTGGAAGGTGCTAATTGTCCCAGAAAGGCATTTTTGAGGGAAAACAAATGTAGATGGCAAGTCAAGATAACTAAACTGAGTAAATGAATATACAAAACTTTTAATGTTGTAGAGAATATCACTAAATAAATTCTTACAAAGCAAGAGTGACCTTTGTTCTTATTCCTAATTCCCTAGCTTCTCCTTGATTTCTAATGGAGCATCATAGTCAATGAATGATTGCCAGACTTATTATGATTTCCTCATTTTTTTTTAGACAGTTTTATCATAGTGGATAAACCTTTGGAATTGTAGTCAGAAAGACCTACATTTAAATCCTTCCTCTGATATGTATATGTTGTGTGACCTTGGACAAGTCACTTAACTTTCATGTCCCTCAGGCAATTCACTTGGAATTATCTGCTAAATCATAGATAGCTCTGAATTGGTGGCATCCTTCTAAAACTTATGTTCCATGTTTAGGCTCTAAAAGTCTTTTGTACATGTTAAGTCCATGCTAAGACTATAAATTTAAATTCATTTTACTTCAGTAATTTTTTTAATGAAGATAATTGGAGGTACTCTGAGTTGAAGATGAATGATATAGACAGAGCTTTGAATCACATGAACAAAGAACCTGGAAGGGGTAGGAAGAGGTACAGGTAGGTAGAAGGTGACTCTTGTCATTGTGGGTTTTAAATTTTTCCCCTTGTCATTTTTCTTGAGTTGTTTGTTTTTTCAAAAGTTGATTGTTGAACATGTAAATAAGAGTGTGTTGGTATTATGAAAGTTAGTACTTGGGTGTTGAGTGACTTGAATGTGGTAGGATTTTGCATTAGCACTTATTTAGGAGTCCATGGAATTTTATAATGTTTGCATGTGGTAGGATTTCCTTTTGGTACCCATGTAAGATTCTATTTCCTTTCAACTCTTTATTCTGTGGTTATTGGGTTGGGTGGTTTTGGTACTATTTAACAATGGACCTTTTGAGTAACGAACTTCAATGCATTTTTATACAGTGAAATCATAGTGAAGTGATGAGATGAGAAAAAGCCAACTTATTTTGAGCTAGTAATGTTAATGGCATGATATGTTCATTGATCCATGTTTGGATGCCCCAGTATCTAACTTTATCTGAGTTATTTTCTATATTCTGAATGATTGAATATGTTTTTTTTAAACCAGAAACATTGTTCTAAAGTGAAAACTTTGCATGCTGTACTACACTTTTTTATGAATACTGTATTCTCTTTTTTTATCTAAAGCCATTATAAATTATTTTATTCATCTAGTTGATTCATACCAAATACTTCTATTATTATACCAAATTCTTCTAAATTAAGTATCATAGCTTGTACCTTCCTTTCTAAATACAATCATTGAGCCACTTTGGGTCTCAGTTTCCTCAGCTGTAAAATCAAAAGGTGGGTAGGTCTTGATGATCTCTTAAGGCCTTTTCTTGCTTTAGATCTGGAATCCTTGACCCATTTTTGTGTCCTGGAACCTTTTTGGCAGTCTGGTAAAGCCTATGAATCCCTTCCCAGCATAATGGTTTTAAATGTATAAAGTAAAATATATATTGTTATTATATTAAATATCAAATATCAAAATATTAAAATAAAAACACAAGTTTTTAGGCCCCAGGTTAGATCCCTGTTGTTTTAGATCTATGATTCCCCCTCAGTAAAGGTTCTCCGATAGAAGATAGACAAACCTCTTGTAAGTGTGTTGTAGGGGGAATCCTTGTTCAGGTATTAGAATAGTTGACCTCTGGGTCCCTCCCATCTCTGAGGTTTTATGATTAATACTATTTTTATTAGTTCCTACAAACATGGTACTCTTTCTCAATTGAAGCTACTCATTTATCTTCAGAAGTACATATTCCTTTCTACTGTGTCTAGAATGGTAACTTCTCTTAAGTGCGTGTATTTTGAAGAAAAACTCGCATCTGAACTTTGGCCACAAGTTATTTTTCTATATCTTATGTAATACAATGTGCAGATTATTTTTTAAAAATAACCCTTTCGTTAGGAATTAGCATATGATTTAAGGAGAATAGTCAGTAGTCTCTGAAATTTTCTAAAAATTACTCTTGATTTATTCCTGATAAATCTTCCTAGCTAAGACCATGTATGGTAGATGTTCAGTGTATGTAGCTGCTTTAGTTGGCATAAATTCTAAATTTCTTCTTAGTTATTTGGCCAGTTGAAGAATCGCTCTGTGGGTAGACATGCATTCGTGTGTGTGTGTGTGTGTGTGTGTGTGTGTTTGTGGGGTGAGGGGTGCGGAGTGATATATATATGTATATATATTTTATATATATATATATGTAGTACATAGAACTCAAGGAGAAGTAGTACTGAGTTTCTTTTGCCATTTGTGACCTCCTGGATGCCAATGACAAAGAAACAAACCCAAGGAAGGATTTTAGGTCTGTGCCAAGTTACTGGAAGAAAACCCAGCAACATTGTTGTCAAAGGCAATGAAAATAATGTCCTTGCTTTATTTTTTATAACTAATTTTAACAGAGTATTCAAAAAAAGGGACAAAACACATGAAAATCAAAAGGATCATGTGGTGGCTTCATTTAAGTTCTGGTAAAGCTATTGTTCCAAGACAGTAATTAGTTTAGGAATTACTGAAATTGACATTATAATCAAATTAACATAATTTAAGAAAGAAATTCAGTCATAATGATTTATGAATTACATCGTTCAGAGTGGGAGGAGTTTCTTGGACTCCCAAAATGCTTTAAGGCATTTAGTCACTAATGCATTGTAAAATATTTTGGGAATATGTGTAAAATATGAGCTTATAATACCAGGAATCTCCTTCCCTCCCCCCCCCCCCCCCCGGGCTGGTATAGTCCTTTATGCTCAGATCATTACTGAGTAGCTAGGCCCCTGACCTTTACTGAAGTAAAAGAAGATTCTGTGCTGTGATGTGCTATTGGGAAACTATTGCAAAACATTCTGAATTTAAGTGAGTGTACTTAACCCACATCAGTATTATGAGACCCACTAGCTGTCCTCCATAAAGCTGGGACTTCATTAATGCATGTTAATTAAGGAGCAAGTACCCCATAAGAACATTTAGTACAAGTGCATGGCCTTTTCCCTAGAATAATGAGCATCAGTTTCTCACATAACATCTGACCTAGAACATTTCAATGAATTTGTTTGGATTTTTATAGTAGTTCATGCCCTGTTCCCTGGTGGTGGGTTTGTTTGTTTTTTTGTTATCTGTTTATTTGCATAGCCATGCATGTTGTGTTCAGTTACAGTACAGCTTCCTAAGTTCACTTTTTGGGGGGTATTGCACCCATTTACCATTAGCTCTTTTATGTGACTGACCTCCGAAGAACGTTATAGACAACCTAATGGGATGTGTTTATACTTGATTCTGGCAAGAAATTTTGTGAATTGCTTCCTACTGACTATATGTACTGTGCTGTTTTCACACAGTTTCCACACTTTCATTCTTCCAGAAGCCAAGCTGCCTGTTCTGGGGAGCATTAAACACGATCTTGTTTAAACCCAAGTTTGAAAAAACAAGACCTTAGAAAACTCACTTATTCCCTTTTTTTTTTCCAACCCAAAATAAGCTAGAATCTGAGGAACTCAAAGAAATGAATGAAAGTGAATGATTAGGATTGTCTTAAAATGGAGCAAACCAAGCTTACCCCCTATTTATTTCTTCTCTCCATTTTTTAAGTAGTTGGCATTGCTGTTTTCTCTAGAAAGTTCATAGTGCAGTAAAGATAGGATTACTAAACAAAATATGCACTGTGTTTATGCGGCATTCATTTTAACTATCCATTGGTCTTCCATCCATATCAGTAATTTCCCTCTGAAAGTATTTAATTAGCAATCTCGTGAGATTTATATGATCATGAGCAAATGAACTAAAACATTGTATTTCAAAGTTTTCTGACAATAGGATTAACTCTTAGATTGAAAAAGCTTCTTTTAGCAGACTGCGGTTTGATATCTTGGGCAACTTCATAGATTCAGTCAGTGGATATTACTGAAAGAAATTACTTGTGGGACGTTTACATAGATTCAGTCAGTGGATATTACTGAAAGAAATTACTTGTGGGATGTTTACATGTATACTTACTGAGGACAGCGATAGACTAAAGTCAGATGTGAAGGAGAGAGACTAGAGACATAGGAAGCAAAGTATACATAGCCGGGAATTTAGAAAGCCAGAGGAAAGCGTATTTGGAAAGTGGCTTCCCTCCTTCCCCTGTCCCTCATTTTTAGCAGACCTTTAATGGAGGTTTACATTTACAAGTATCCATTGCATGTGTATGTGTCTGTCATGAAAATCATATTAATTCTCTTCCCCTTGACAGCCACAGTATGTTGTTTTCACATTTCTCAGAGATGTTACTTGTCCATCAGAAAGGGAAAACAGTATGCTTTACTCAAATTGGCCCTACTCAGCTTGTTTTCTCATTTTCTTTCTTAATATCAATCTTTTCCATCTTTCCCATTTCTCATTTCTTCATTTTCTAGCGATTTAATATTGTTGATTTTCTTCAAGCCACAATTTTTCTATTTTTCCTTCTTCCCTCCCTTTCCAGAATTTGGTCATTAATTTCATTATCTTCAAATGTTATTTTTCTATAAAACCTTTGCAAATCAGTGATAAGAATACATGCACATAACATATATCTTCAATAAGTAGATATATAATAGATTATATATAAATTATATATGTATAAATAACTTTTCTTAAGATACTTTTATATAAATAATGGGAAATAAAATAGGTTCTCCATTTCTTGCCTTTTTTTTCTCAGAAGTTTTGTTGTTATGAGAGCATCAGGGAATATGATTTCAAAATTCCAAATTTTCAACAACTTATTTCTAAATACAGGTTTATAGTAATGTAGTCGAGGCCCTTGGCTGTGTTAACATTCATGTTAGAGTTAAGGACTGGGGGGGTAAACATTTGTTCTTTGGATAGCCTTCATGTGAAGAGTAATGCAGAAGAGATGTAATGAATTGTAAAAGATAAGTACTTTTATGTATTGTGCTGTTTTAAACAGTCCAAAGTGTTCACATTGTTCTTGTACCTCAGACTGATATTCCAATGTTTATTTTAAAATGTTTTAAAAAAAGTTAGTCCTCATCTTTCTGCAGATATTTGGAAAAAATAGTTGGTTATTAAAACATAGATGAAATCCTTGAGGTTTGGGGAATTTCTAAAATTTTAAAAGAGCAAAAGATAAACATCTTGATTAATTTTGGAAGTTTTTGCTCTGACTCTATTGGAATGAAATGTGCACTTCAACCTATTTACATTTGTCAGAGGCAGAAATAATAGCAAAAATAGAAAATTTAATCCTTTAAAAATAATCAGAAATTTCCTGTTCATGTGAGTGCCATATCAGATTAATTTCTTTGTGAATGAAAATGTAATTTTTTTAAGTTATTGACTCATCAGAAGTACTAGTACTCTCATGTTCTTTGTGTTTGTCAGATTTATGCAGAAATTCCAATTTATGTATCTCTTTATCATTATTAATTGTGCACAATTTTTTTTGTTCTGTTAATGTCACTTATGCAGTGACTAATAATACACACACACGTATGGAAGTGTGTTACATGTATCCAGAAACATTTAGAATACTCAAAACAATACAGATAATGTTATTACAAAGTGAGCTGGTGAGCGTTGACTCCTTAAGAATCATGGGTCAAATAAAGTCATCAAGCACTTATTAAGTGCCTCCAGTGTGTCAGGCACTGTGCTACACACTGGACAAAGAAAAAAAATGCAGAAGCAGTCTCTTTCCTCACGGAGCTCACAATCTAATTGGGGGAGACAGCATATAACCAACTATGTTCCAACAAGATACACACACACACACAATGTAAAGCAGAAATAGTGTTAGAGAGAAGTCATTAGCATTAAGTCCGACCAGAAAAGATTTCTTGTAGAAGATAGAATTTTAGCTGAGATTTGAGGGATGACAAGAAGTGATGATGAGGAGGAAAGAAAATTCCAAACTTAGGGGACAGCCACTGAAAGTGTTTAGAGTACTTACAACATCACTAATGTGAAAATATGTTTAATAAGATTGTATATGTATAGCCTATATTAGATTGTGCACCGTCTTGGGGAGGGAGGTACGGAGGGAGGGGGAGAAAAATTTAAAACTCAAAAGCTTATGGAAGTGATTGTTGATAAATCAAAATAAATTAATAAAAAAAGTCAAAAAAAAGAATTAAATGTGAAAAAGAAAAAAAAGAATAGTACACAATTAAATGTTTGAATTCTTAAGATCATAGATATAGAACTAGAAGGGACTTTAGAATCCATTTAGCCTAACACTTTCATCATATAGATGAGTAAATTGAGCCTCAAGGAGGTTAAATGACTTGCTCCACATCACACAGGTAGAAAGCATTAGTGGTAGGATTGAATCAAACTGAATAACAGAGTATATTTTATGACTATGGCAAAAAGACTTCTTAATTGATTTTACACATTGCATAATGTTTTGGAGAGAATGTTTGGGGAATGGACAAAAGTCAAAATAGAATACAGGAGACACTGATCTTATAGACTGAATAACTTGTGATAAAGGTGTAGAGATTCTCAAAAAAAAAAAAGTTCATAGTCAGGCGATGGAGGTCAATGGTTCATGAACCTTTAAAGCCAAGTGATAATAGTTTGGGATATTTTTGAGGATGAAGCTTTCTCCTGTACTGTGAGTACTGCTTGATTTGTTTAGACTTTACTTTTGTCACTTAGTGACTAGGTATAAGTCACATAACCACTCTTTTTCTTGAATTCTACAGTGGTAAGATATAGAAAAGCAGTATCTGACAAATAGAATTTTTATAAAGATTAAATGAGATAATTTATGTGAAAATTATTTGAAAAGGATAAACGACTGTGTAAATATAAGGTGTCATCCATAATTGTGGGTAATTATTCTGTATATCTTGGCTCTAGGCAGTTTTTGTATCATTTCTTTAGTAATTGAAGATGAACCCACAGAAGCCCCAACATTGGTCATTAGGGATATGGAAATGATAATATCAATTTCTGAACTTCTCTGAGGACTCAGGAGTCTGACTAACCCAAAGACTATATCTTAGTTAGTAGGGTTTTAGGAAGTGACAAAAAGAAAATATGTGAGCAGCCAAATGAAAGAAAGTAATCAGGTTATGTAGTGAGACTAAAAAATAACCTAGATAGTCCATTTTCTCCATTCACTTGACCTTGAACATGGAGTGCTCTCGAGAATAGTCTCCAACTAAATGGGTGGATTTCCTATGGAAGATGTGGAAGGACATAGACAAAAGTCATTTAGAATTAGAAAGCTTGGCCAATACCATTAAAAGTAGAACCTAAATTGATGAGTTTTCATGTGTATTGAAGCAACTGATTTGCTTTGAGCAAGATGATACTTGATTCATGCAGTGCTTACAGAATCTGTGAACTGGAAGTGACCTTGGAGTTGGTTATCTGGTTGAATTTATCCGTTAATAAGAAGCCTTTTCTCCAAAATACCCAACAATTGGTCATCCAGCATTTGCTTGAAGACCTCCAGTGAGAGGGAACCAACTACTTCCTACAGCAGTCTTTTAGATTAACATCAAGCCTAAATTAACATTATTTCTACTCATTGTTTCTGATTCTACTCTCTGGAATGAAGGAGAGCAAGTATAATTCCTCTTTTGCATAACAGACCTTTGAGTATTTTAAAACAGCTGTCATATACTCCTTGAGTCTTTTTTTTTCTAGACTAAACATCTCCAGTTCCTTCAAATGCTAATATAGAATGAACTTTCCCTTCTTATTTTCCTTCTTCCAGTTGCTCTCAAATTTGTCACTTGAAGAGCCTAAAATAAGGTCACCTGAACTAAATGTTATACTCTAAAAGTTACCAGTTCATGTCAGAATAGCGCATGGCTTTAACCTCCCTGGTCCTGGATACTTTCCCTCTCCTAATGAAGCTTCTCATTGCATTAGCTATCTGTGCTCTCATATCACACTCTCTACCCACTAAAACCCCTCAGATTTTTTCCCCCTAGATACGTTGCTGTCTCCATCGAACAGTTATGAAGTGGATTTTTGAACCCATGTGCAAGATTTCACATTTATTTATTTATTTTGCTGTGTTGGGGGGGGTTGGAGTTCATCAGGACACTCTTGAGAAATTTATTTTTCCCAGCTGATCCATGAAATCATAAAAAATAAGGAACAGCTGAAAGAGACCATTAAGTATAAAGGAGGATTTGTACTTTATTTCTCCTTTCAAATCAGTATGAATGGACTTTGGGGACAGCAATTGGCTGGCAAAGGATTGAACATGCCTAATGGTTCTTTCCTAAGCAAGACACAAGAAGAGCATGATCTCTCTGACAGCAGTGAAGAGAGCCTGTTACGGTTACTGACTATGAAGGCTAGCTCTGGTAAGGGATTGTAACCTGTAGTTTTTAGGAGTGTAGACCCACAGAGTGTCTTGAAACTGAACAGATTCCCTCAAACTCTAAGTGGAATTGGATAGTAAGCCAGAGTCGTGACCAACTCCAGATAGTGTTTGTTATTCTTTTCTCTCTAGTTTTTGCTGTTCTCTTCCTGTTACAACATAGGTATTGTCCGTTATCTAATCTCTTGCAAAATCTTATTGAATGTACCTTTGTAAAAATTTGTCCTTTCCTAAACCTGCAGTCCCCCCTTTTTTAGACCCTCTTCTATCCCCTGACTCTGTGACCATCCTGGTGCATGCCCTTATCTCTCCACTCTTGGACTATTTCAATAGACTGCTGGTTGGTTCCTCTGCCTCAAGTCTTTCTTCACTCTAGTCCATCCTCCACTCATTTACCAAATGTACATATTTGTCTAAATCTTGCCCTTCCTCACCCCCCCCCCCACCATTCCTTCTTCAGTAAACTCTCTGTTTGGCCCTGTGCCGTTTAACATTTTTGTCAAAGGCTTGGAAAAAGGCATAGATGGCTTACTCATCAAATTTACAGGAGACACCAAGCTGGGAGGGGTGGCTAACATAATGGATGAGAGAATCAGTATCCAAAAAGATCTTGATAGAGTAGAACATTTAATAAGATGAAATTCAACAAGAAGAAGCTAGAAAGTCTTAGATACAGAAAAATTGTCCATAGTCTGTGCTGATCAGACCTCAGATGGAGTATTGTGTTCAATTCTGGGCACCACAGATTATTTGGTGGGTGGGTTATTGTCCTTTCTCAAAGAGGACCAAAATGGCATCACTATGTTGGCATCAAGGTAGAGTGCATCCAGCTGTGGCTGATGAGACCAATAAGAGCCTTGAAGGTTCACAGGTCAGGCACAAATAGTCCACGTGAACATTTGGAGGGGAGATGGCTCTAAATTTGAACATCTCATGTTTCTTTTGAGCTACTGCAACTCTGCTTCGCTCATAGAGCACAGCACTTTCTTTGATGCAGGCATGCCATACTGGGCAGTTCCTTTGCCAGTGTTTCCCATGTTGTGTAATCGATTACAAAGTTCTTCCGAGAGATCTTGGAAGTGTCTTTGTATTGCTTCTTCTGACCACCATGTGAGTTCTTACCATGTGTAAGTTCTCTGTAAAATAGGCATTTAGGCAGATGTACATTTGCTACTTGAACAATGTGGGCAGCCCATCGGAGTTGTGCTATCTACGGTAGAGTTTGAATGCTTGGCAGTTTAGTTTGAGAAAGGATGTCAGTGTCTGGTACCTTATCTTGCCAGGTGATCTTCAGACTCTTCCTAAGACAATTCAAATAGAAGCGATTCCATTTCCTGGCATGGCAGATTTCACAGGACTGCAGCAGTGAGTTTAGCACAATAATTCTGTAGACCTTCAGTTTGTAGGCAATCTAATACCTTTTCTCTCTCACACTTCCCTTCGGAGCCTCCCAAAAACTGAGTTAGCTCTGGTAACACGTTCACCAACCTCATCGTCTAAGTGTACATGCTTGGAAAGTATGCTGCCAAGGTAAGTGAACTTATCCATAGCACTCACTATTTCTCCATTTGTTGTAACCAGTGTTTTCAGAAAGTACATGGTATGGTGCTGGCTGGTGAAGAACCTGTGTTTTCTTGGTGTTGGGCCAAAATTATCATGAGCAGCAAAGAATCTATACATACTTTGTTGCATCTCAATCTCAGAGGCTGCATTGAGTGCACAGTCATCTGAGAATAAAAACTCATACACCAACTCTCTCTGCACTTTAGTCTTGGCTTGTAGCCTCTTTAAGTTAAATAATTTATTATCAGTGCAATAATTGACCTTCATTCCTTTCTTGTCCTCTTTGAAAGTATCTGACAATATCACTAAAAATATCATGCTAAAAAGCATGGGAGCAAACACACAACCTTGCTTCACTCCATTGGTGACTGAGAAAGCATAAGAGCATTGTCCATTTTCAGAACCTGGGCAAGCATGCCATCACAAAACTGAAGTATAATTTTTCCACAAGCTCTCACAACTGATAGTATCAAAGGCCTTGGTCTGATAAACAAACCTAGACAGACTCTGTTCTGCTGCTGGCATTTTTCCTGCAGTTGTTGGGCAGCAAACACCCTATCAACCATTCCTTGGCCCTTTCTAAAGCCACACTGGTTCTCAGGGAGATGACCATTTTCCAGGTGAAGGATCAGCCTATTAAGGAGGACTCTGGCAAGAAAGACATTGAAAGGTTAGAGAGTGGCCAGTGGATGGCAACCAGGATGACAGAGAGCTTTGAGTCTGTGGCATTTGAAGATCAGTTGAAGAAACCAGGAGTGTTTCGCTTGGCCATGAGAAGACCAGGTTTGGGGGGTGGGGAGGAAAGAGGGGGATATGATAGCTTTGTTCAAGAATTTAAGTGGTTTCTGTGTGGAAGATGGATTGAATGTGTTCCGTTTGGCCCCAGGGGTTGGAAGTTGCAAGGGGGTCAGTTGAGATTTGCTGACTGGGAAGGCTTCATCTAGAAGTAGAAGGGCTTGCTTCAAGACGTGGTCAGTTCCTCCTCCTTAGAGGGTAGATAACAACTTATCAGATATGTTATAATGGGGATTTGTTTTGTGTATGAGTCGGATTAGATGGCCTTTGAGGTCCCTTCCAGCTTCAAGTTATGTGATTGATTGTTCTTATCCATTAAGCTTTATGGAAGCAGATGCAAGTGAAAAGTTGACATGTTTGGACTTTACAAGCATCTTTTTTCATTGTATTTATCCTTATTACTTTTTTTCTTCTACCATTGTTACTGTCAATTTATCTATTAAATGTCTTCTTTGGTCCACAACATAGTTTTGACAATGTAAAATATATTGGCTAGATTGAACTCAATTTCTGAATTTGGAAAATTTATGATTTAGATGCTATCATTTGGCAAAATGGCGAAATTGATAAGCAAAGCAAAAAAAAAATTGTCTGTGCTAAGAACGTCAGTATCCATAAATAGATAATCACTAGGTAAACAGTGGATATTTTCAGCGTAAGCTTTTAAAAATGTCATCATAACAAACAGAACTGTCCTGCAATGCTGTAATGTTTAAATGAAGACCATTAATCCTCTGTGTTGTCTTACCCCCTTTTTTTTTTCTGAAGATAATCTGAAAACAAATACCAAAAACCCTTATTTTAAAATGGATACAGTGGGGCACAGCTGGCACTTTTAAATCCAGCTAATGAATTGTTATTACTTCATTCCCACCTTGGTGAGAGTGAAATGTAGACCCCCTCCCCCACCCCACCCCTACATGCCAAAAACTTCTGGATATTATTAGTCTGGACTGCATTTGGCTCTTCTCGATTTTCTTTAAACCAAAGAGAATAGACCTTAGAGGACTTTCCCTGTATGTTTAAATAATGTCAGTAATAAAGAGCACAATTTTAAAAAAATGTTGATTTGTTATTACCATTGTGAAAATGGTAATTTTTCTTTGTTTAATGTATTGCATCAAAACTTAACCAGTGTGGTTTTATTAGAATAATTTAGCCTCTACTGGCTCTTATGTTTGTATTTTTACATGAACCTTTTTTGAGGGGGTAAATTTCAACAATTATAAAATACTTATATTTAAAACTGGGTTTCTAGGCATCATGCTAATATGTGTGTGTGTGTGTGTGTGTGTGTGTGTAATTAGGTTGGCCTTTAGTTTTGAGTATTATTGTATATATGCTGAGAGATTCAAAATCATCCCTATTTATACAGCCTTTGGCAGTTTGAGCAATGTGTTTTGTCACCTGTTTGCTGTCTTATGAAGATCTGGAAAGTTTATGAAGAAATAGAAAATATGACTTTGAGCTCTTGACATTTTAAAATAAATGTACATATTGTTAGTGACAGATTGCTAAACTTGGCTTTAGACACTTAGCTGTGGTTCTTGCCAAAAGTAATCCAGATGTGCATAATTTATCCGGCTGCCATATGTGCACTGACATGTCTTTCTATAATCAACTGTCTGTTCAGTATTGTTACAGTTAAATGTTCTTTTTTATCAACAATCTTTTGAAATAGCTCTGACTTGGCAAATTATTTAAAATAGTAAAAACATTCTGTTAAAATTCTCATTTTTTGTTTTTTTAAGGCCAAGTGACTAGAATATTTTTTCCAAAAAACATTAGCAATCCAGGTTCTGTGGATACTACATATATGTATGTGTGTGTATATGTGATGTATATGTATGTATACACACATCCACATGCATATATACATATGCATGTGTGTGTATAGTGTGCATATGTAATATTTTTTCTAGGAGAGAACCTAAAAACTCAAAAGTTTACATAATTCCATTTTGATGAGTTTCCTGGTGGCTGATGTAGGATAAGGGGAAATGTAAATAAACAAATACTGTTGGGGAGAAAAAGTAGTATAGTTTTCCAACCAGATCATTTGGTTTAGAAAAGAAATGGAAAAAGGACATTTTGATACAGATTAAATAAACATATGGAAATGAGGCATTCCTATTCCATCACCAACTCTGCCCCTCTTGTGATAGGTAAGAGCCATTTCTCTGAACATGCATAAAGTTTTTTTTGGTACTGGCCTAATTACCAACCCAAGTCTGCCTGGTCAAGAAAAGCATTTCATCTAGGGAAGTCTATAAGACAAATGTAAACAACAGGAAAAAGTCTTTCCTTTGTTGCCACCGCTTGCTGTTTGGAGGTTTTGAAGAAATTCAGACCTCGTAACTTTTGTATCTCTGATTCTTGTATTATTCCTTGCAGTATCCTTGCAGTGAAGGAGGTAGGGTGGTCCCTTGCAACAACAACATTGCTTTTTGTATGCCGTGTCACCAAACTACCATCCTGTCTAGACCAGGGATGCTTATCAACCATGTGTGTCATCATTTGTGTTTGTCCACAGCTGCAATTAAGGTTTTCACACTGTCCCCATCTGTGAAGGCTGGCTGTGCAGTGACCTTGGTCAGTCTAAAATCTGTTCAACCAAACCCCTATGTGGGGAGAAACCAGGAAGACAGATGGCAGGACTGATGATGGGGAACTTTTTTGTTATCTATTGTTACTCATGAAATACAAACGTTTTTCTCTAGTAGTGTGATTCCAAAGAAATGTGTCAAAGTAAAGAGGGGTTCTCAATGCCAGAGAAATTTTAGGTATCTTTTATGGAAATATATTTTAATTCAGCTATGTATTTCTTTATGCTAACAATTACTGATCCTTGAGTTTGATGATTTGATCTGGATTCACTGACATAGTTCAACAGTATATGGTAGACTTTGATGCCAATAATCCCTGGTGCTCTGTAGACATTCTAGGGACCGCTTCTTTGCTCAGTGGATGTGGGCTGAGCTATGACTCCTTTGCTCCCTATGAGCGTTGCCTTTTGCCCTTAGTGTATGTGTAGGGGATGGGGGGAGGAGAGTGATGTTTAGGTCCTTTTTTCAAATTTGGGAAGTATGAGTCTTTTATATGTGGCTGGTTATTCTTTTTGACCCAGTCAACCTCTAATTCTCTTACAACTGAGAGATCTCATTGAGATTGCTTATTATACATTTCTTTTTCTGGCATTCTCTATCATTAGTCTTGTAGAATTTTCTATTCCAGTGTGGGCTTTAATATCAGTGATTGATAAGAATTAATACTGATTTGAATAGATTTTTAAAAAGTGTATTTCAACAGGTGCTAAAAAAAAAAAGAAAAAGTATATTTCCAAGAATTCAGTGGTGAGCTGGGCTGGATAAATGAGGGCCCCTCAAAAATGAAATTCTGACAAGTCAGCAAAAAATTATTCTAATGAGAAGGAAAGAGTGAGGGGTCTGACCGGGGCCAGTTTGTCTGTACTAGTAATTCACTGTGTACTCAGATTTTATAAAGAAATATATAAGACAGAAGTAAAAAGTAGTACCAAAGAGTGGCAAGAACCCTTGAAAAATACTGTTATGAAGGCTAAAACTGAGTTTGGGCAGAGGCTTGTGATTATTGTTGAAGACAACAAAAGGAAAATAATTTAAATTTTTAAAATTTACTTTTAGCTAACTTGCTTATCAAAAGATTAAAAAAAAAAGGCTAAGACACATACTTGGGGTAAATGGGCAGAACTGCTCAGTTTCTGTCATTCTTCTTTCCTGTGTTTCTTAGCCAATGTGGATTTTCTTCAGACTGGAGGGAGGGGTTAGAACAAAATGGCTTCCAAGGAGTTGTAATGCAAAATAATAGAGGAGATAGCAAGTGAGTTCAACTCACCTGGGCCTGCTTCTCAGAGTATTAAAAATTCTTGGGAATGTAATAATTGAACTGTTGCTTATAACATTTTAGACATTATGGAGAATAGGAACTGAGTGAGTAGCTCTTCTGAAAAGAACCTAGGGACTTTAATAAACTTAAAGATTTGGAGGCAGGCAAACTTTGTTTTGATTAAAAAATGGGGACTGAAGATTATGGTTTAGTTAACTAGACAGAGGTTCTGAATAAAATTCCAGAATGAGTTACCCAAGGTCTGTTTTATATAATTAGAGCAGAAAGATTAGATTACTATAAACCTATTGGTTACCTGTTTGTTTTTCATGAAGAATAATCATTCTTCTCTAGCGTTTGTAATCATCAAGCCGTATTTAATCTCATTTCCTTTTTTATTTCTTTCTTGGTGTTAGGCTAGTAAATGGAGGGTTGTGTTAAATATCATTAGCTGAGAGGAATGCTTTCAACACAGAATATCTTTTTTTCTTTTTTTTTTTTTTCCCAGCAAAACATTCGATGGTCTTATAGTGTGCTTGTGGAAAAGATAATCAAAACCTATAGCTTATGTACACTTACAGCCACACACCAAAAAAATATCTTTTTAACACCAATATTCTCTTAGTGATATATAGTGAAGTGAGTTTATAACTGGTTGACCAGTTACACTCAAAGACTTGATTCCTGCATCAGTGTCAACTTTGAGGACTTATCTAGCGGAAGGTAACAGGGATACTATCTTCTTCCTGTTCCTTGATTATTTTATGAATGATTTGAATTATTTCATCCAAATACGATATTTACATGCCTATATTAATTTGAATATATGGGTGGTTAGGTGGAGCTCCAGTCCTGGAGTCAGGAAGACTCTCTTGAGTTCAAATCTGGCCTCACACACTTATTAGCTGTGTGACCCTGGATGAGTAACTTAACTCTTATTTGCCTCAGTTCTTCATCTGTAAAATGAGCTGGAGAAGGAAATGACAAGCCATGCCAGTATCTTTGCCAAGAAAATGGGGCCACAAAGAGCTGGACACAACTGAAAAACAACTGAACAGCAACAAAATGGATTTGAAAAGTATCTGTGGAGGGAATGCCATTGATGACATAAATTTGGGAAGGAGATACATTAGATGATAAAATTGGATCTAAAACATCCCAGTAAGCTACTTTAATAATTGACTAAAGAGGGATAAATGTGAAGATCCATGCAGGTCATTATTGGCAATAATCTGTAGCCTTCTACTTACCACGTCTTTTTGTTGCGCTGTTGGTCATCTGCAATTATAATTTTTCTGATATCATATTCCATGACTTACAGCTATAAAACATCACTAAGAGAATATTGATATTTTTAAAAAGATACTTTTTTTTTGTCTGTGGCTATATGCAACTTAGAATTATTGAAAATACTCCACAATTTTCTGTATGGAATTTCCTCCCATTTCCTATTTAGTTCTGAAACCAGTTCTTTATTGTAGTTCTTTTCTAAGATGTATTGATTGATGTGCCATCTAAGAGGTTCCCTGTCCAACTGCCTGGGTAGTGACTCTTGAAAGAAGATAAAATTCAAAAGTGTGGGTAAACCTGACCAAAGATGAACAAAGAATCTCTGTGCTAGAGGCATTATGGGATCGATGCGTCTGTTTTCAGATTACATTGGGCTGGTTATATCATACCTAAAACATTGGAAGGCCTTTTCAATGACAACCATGGTAACTCAGAAGGGATCAGATTAGGTATCCATATGGGAATTCAATTCAATTCAACTAACAGTCACTACTTACAGGGTTCGTGGCACTGTGCTAGACACTGGGAAAATCAGGGTGGATGAAGAATGTATATTTTACCTAAATTGTGCTACATCCCTCTCAGATAATTAGATATTATTTTCCCTTTGGACTTGGGAAACTATTACTCTTAGATTTAGATTCTGTAATGTCTTCCCTCCACATTCTGTAGACTTAACCTAACCACATGTCTTTCATTGCCCTGTTGGTCATCTGCAATTGTAATTTTGATGATATGGTATTCCATGACTTGCAGTTATATAACATCACTAAGAGAATATGGGTATTAAAAAGGTAATCTTTATTATCTGTTATCTATCTGTTATTCTTTGAGCCTTTTCAGCTGGAGAGTGGTTATCTGAAACAAGTTGCGAAATGTAGCATTATGATATTTCTATATCATACATCAGAAGGATTTTTCTACATCAGAAGGATTTATTTCCTGGTAATCTTTTTAATTTCTTCTGGAAGACTTTCCCAAGATGTATGTGGTGGAATGGCTTTCTTTCTCTTTTTTCACAGGGCAACACCTAATTGATATTCTCCTGTAGATTTTATTTTGTAGTTGCTTCTGTGTAACTTGCACTAGTGGTACTCCAAGAAATAGAGGAGTTAAATTAAAATGTGAAAAGATATGACTATCAAAGCGTACTATTATAGTTAATAGTTAATTAAAATAGGGGTAAGTAATTTAAAATGCTAGGTGTCACAGTGGATAGAGTGCCAGGCCTGGAGTCAGAAAGACTCATCTTCCTGATTTCAAATCTGGCTTCAGACACTGAAGCTGTGTGACCCTGGGTAAATCACTTAATCCTGTTTGCCTCAGTTTCTTCATCTGGAAAATGAGGGTGGAGAAGAAACTGGCAAACAACTCCAGTATCTTTGCCAAGAAAACCCCAAATGGGTTCAGAAAGAGTTGGACTTGACTGAAATGACTGAACAATAATGAATTTAAAATGCCTTGAATAATTAATCAGTTTTAAAAGGCTATCTTACGCTATTCTTTATACAGTTGTGTATTATACATTCTAAAATATTTTTTGAGTTAGATACATCTCATAATCCTAAAGCTTGCAATTGAGACTTGTTTTACCAGTTTGTTATTATACGTACACACACACCCCATTGAGACTGGCAGCCTCTATTAAGGAATGAAGAGCTGGCCTCAGAATAAAAAAAACAAAAACACCTAGTTTGAAGTCTTTGATTTGCTGGCTGTGAGCTACTAGATGAGTCTCTTACCTTCCCCGTGCCCCAAGCAAATTTCTAAGACTTTTAAGTTACATAGCAGGTGTCTGTCTGTGTAGATGGTTCTCTCCTTGGGTGATCTCTATACCAATGAAATCATAGGTTTGAGTTTTAGAAAAAATACTACCCAGGGTGGGAAACCTGTGGCCTCGAGGCCACATGTGGCTGTCACAGAAGTTTGGGTTCCATCAAGGGGCCACACTTGAGGACTTGGAGGGCTGTATGTGGCCTCAAGGCTGCAGGTTCCCTACCCCTGTAACTAGACCTTACACGTTTAAACTATAGTCTGCTAGATAGATTTGGCTGGACAGCATGACATTCAGAAGGTAAGAGACTTCCACAAAGAACATTTTACTTTCTGAAAGTGGAAATTACCAATTGTTTACAATTGTTAATATGGCATATTTTGCCGTAGGCTTGTCTCATTTATTCCTAAAGGGCAGAATTTAAGGCTAATGCTGGAAGTTGTAGAAGCAGATTTAGGTTTGTTGTTATTATTCTGTCATTTTTCAGTCATGTCTTACTCTTTGTGACCCCATTTGGGGTTTTCTTTGCAAAGATGAGGGAGTAGTTTGCAATTTCCTTCTCTACCTCTCAGAGGAAACTGAGGCAAACAGGGTTAAGTGACTTGGGGTCACACACTAATAACTGAGGCTGGATTTGAACTCAGGAAGATGAGTCTTCCTGGCTCCAGGCCTAGTACTCTATCCACTGTGCCTCCCTAGCTGGTAAAATGACTTTAAAATAAATTAGAAAATCAAGAAGATGCATTATCTCTCATGAAGGTTTAAAAGCAGGAAAACTCCACAGGAGATGTGATTTCTGGTCACCTTAATCTTGAGGTCACTTATGCAATGATTTCATTTTTACAATCAAATGTTTTTAAACCCTATAAATAGAAACTGTTCTTGCCCTGAAGGAAGTAGGACTGACAAGTAAGGGCATATATGTGAGGTGATTTGCATTTGGGGCTTGTGAAAATGAGTCTAACTCTTTTATTTATAGTCACTTCTTTTATCTAGTAAAATATTGTACTCTTATAAGCACCTTTCTAAAATAATTAAACTTGTAAGACTTCTCATTGAGTTGTAAAATTTACTTTTATTTTCTCTACCTTTCTTTTCCCTTCTGTCTATCACACTATCCCTACTTCCCCCATCACTAGGCTTAGGGATCAATTCTTTTTATCTCTCTAGGACTCAGTTTCCTCCAAAATTCTGTTTTTCTTTGAAACTTCATGTTGATCTTACTAAAACAGATTGAAGTAAAAAAAAAAAACTAGCAAAGGGGGAATACAAAATAATAGAAAACCTGTTTTAGTCATTCCTTTATTAATCAGCATCCATATTCTTTCCACAAAATGTGCAGCTATGAATATTTGATGTTTTTTGGACCTTTCTGTTTTTGACATTTTTGGGGTATATTTCTAGATAAGAGCCCATTGGGTGAAAGGGTGTAGATAACTTAAGCTTGGGGGGGGGTTTCTCTTGCATAATTCCAAATTGAACTACTTTCTTGATCTTAAAATTGTTGCACTAAACATTTGGGAAGCACATAGTAGCTAATCAAATAAAACACATTTTCTGCCCCTAATAAGTTTCCTCTGCAAGACATATCAGCCTGCACATATGAATGTGAAGGGTTTTTCAGAAGTATAGGTGCAATTGGGTATATATAAGGGCATGTAAATAATTAGAAGGAAATTGTAAAAGCACAGAGAATTTAAACAACACACACACACACATATAGTCCCTGATTAACCGCTATAGACGTGGTTTTTTAAAAAAAAATGATCTGTGGAGAGTTAGTTTTGACAATAAGATTAAATGGCAGAAGTATAGAGCTCAGAGTTTGCAGTGGAAGAGGTTGTAGTGGCCCATGTGAAAAATGAGGGAAAAAACCTTAAGAGAAAGGAGTAGGTGTTATAGCTTCTACATCTTTGATCTTAGTGTTTGTTATGAATGCTTAAAAAAACTAGGTAGAAGAGTATGGGAAGTTCTTCCCAAGCAAAAATCCTTATGAGATGATCAGTGGTATTATCTACACAGAGAATAGAACATTATATGTTTCATGTGTATTCTTTTAAGTCAATTTTCTGACTACATAAGGTCAAACCATTTTTTTATTTGAATGGAAAAATGGAATAGTTCTTCACTCAAAAAGCCCTTTAATAGGACCTATCATGTACCAGGTACTGTGCTAAGTTCTGAGGATAAAAGACAACAAAGGAACAGTACATGTCCTCAAGGAGCTTACATTCTGCTAGGGTGGAACAGTATGACTACATGTAAGTAACCATAGAATAAATTTAAATTAATTTCAGGGATGACTAATAATCTGGGGGATCAGGAAGAAGCTTGTTGCTTTGAAAGTTAAGCTAAATGCCTTGCCCACTTTATGATCAAATGATACATGTTACCAAGACAGTTTTTCTATAATTTGAAAGGGCCATTTAACATTTTGATAGATTCCTTAAAAATGGTAACCAGGCTGCTTTTTTAATTTCACACTCTGTTTTGTTGTAGGTGATTGAATTGAGAAAGAGATGAATATTTTGTAGATGCATTTTCATTCATGCTTGTTGGCAAAGTAAATATCTCTATTTTTATACTAACTTTAAGTCAGATGATCTATTAGTGAAAGTAATTTATTTCGTTAAATGAATGTTTTTTAATAGAATTTGTACCATCTGTAGGTTTTTATTCTTCTTCTTTTCATCACAAAGACTATAAATTGATGTAGGTAACAAAGAATGTTTCAAAAGTAGTATCTTCCCTCCCCTACTCTCCCTTCAACTACACAGTGTAAATAACAGCACACTTAAGTTGTCAGTTCCTGTAATAATACCATCCATAAAATCTTCCTTGTTCAGAAGAGTGAGGAAAATATTTTGATGTTTGACAAAATGAGATCCCACAGTTAAAAGTAGACTATTAGATAATGCATCAGTCACTCAGTTCACACTTATTTATTGAGGACCCCCAGTTGAGCTTTATTCTCTGAATCATTGAAAGTATTTAAAATGGATTTTGAAAATAAAAGTCTGTTTTGAGCAAATCTAGGAATTTGAGAATGGAAGTGATTGTTATATTAATAGTCTCCCTGCTTCTTCCCCAACCCTCCACCACAAAAGATAAAATGCAGTGGAATTTGTATACTTATGTGGTGGTTATACTGTATTGTTCATTGTTCTTAGGAATTTCATTCCATTTCAAAGAAACAATATGCAGAAAAATTTTCTTTTCTGGTTTCCCTTGGCCTGTTTCCCAAACCCTCTTAGAAATGCATTAGAAAAAGAAAAGAAAAGAAAAAAAGACTGTTTACACAGGCAATGAATTAGTAGTCATATTCGTTGTTTCTTGAACATTGATTATGCTTTACAAATAAGAGACTATTAAGAGTTTGGTAATAGCAAAACAGCAGAAGGTTCCATTCACTGTGTATTGAAAGGACTGTGGAGTTTATAATAAAGGGATCATCCCTTTATTTTATGTCATTTTATGAAATAGATTTTTTTTTACTATTACAAGTGTTTTATGTACTGTATTAAAAAAAATACTAGATGAATATGTGAACATCAGTGACCAGCATGACCAAGAATGTAGTTGTATTTATGGAGATGGTCACTTCTGAAATACTTAGGCCTAACTTCCCCAGATCAATCTATTTCCTTAGCAGAATTAAAAGTTTTGAGAGTATTTATTTTTCGGAAGTTCTAAATTCTTTCAAAAATTTACTAAAATTTTTACTTCCTCCGTCGTAATCATTCTGTCTTTCATGGCCACCCTTCCCCTTTGTTTTATTACTGCAACTTCTCATTTTGGTTTTGATGAGCCAATTTCTTTTCTGCATACTGCGTCCAATGTGTGCAGCAGTGTTGAGACCTCAGGTTCCATTGGGATGGCCTTAACTCGTATTTGATTTCTCTTCATAGCCCCACACCGCAGAAAACTTTTGGCATCCTCTTGCTCAAGAGGATGCCCTTTGGATCCCTTTGCTGTGGAATTGGTCTGTGAACCATTTTTATCCTAACATTCCATTGACTTGTTTTCAGTCATTCAGTTCAGATTGGATGGATTAGGAGAACTTTGCTTGGGAAAATTGTTGTTCTTGGATATTTCATCTGACCTAAGTACTTATGAGGAGAATTATTGCTTCTGATGCTTTGAAGAAAATTTTAAATGTGACTTCTTAGGTGGAGAAGGATAAAAAAAGAAGTGGGTCTTTGGCAAAAATACAGAAATCTTCTTTTGTAATGGACTTTTGGTCAAACATTACTTTGTACAGTAAGTGCTAAGGATGCCATGGTCATAGGGGGAAATCTGTAGCCACGGCAACAGTATTGGGAAGAGAATTTTTAATTTTAAAAATAGACCCGTTAACATCATAGCCACTTCTAATGGTTGTTGAAATTAATAAAGCTTCAAACACTTCCCAGCTTAGCTTTATTTTTAAATTAAAAGTGCAAGACATGAAAGTGGTAATTTGTGTTAGTCCAGTTCCTAGAATTAAATGAGAAAAAAAAAGAAGTTGCAGAGAATCCCTTATTGAGGAAAAAAAGTTATATAAGTCAACTCATCTGAGTAGTTTTGGGGGAAAATTTGATGTAGTTTACCTTAGTCTTTATATTTTTCATTATCAGTAGAGGAGTTAAAGTAACGTAGCCTTAATTAGATTTAGACTTTTTAAGATATGCTTCTTTCTGGTGTTAGAAAGACATGCCTCACCTTAATGCCTCTATTTTTCTTTTTAAATCATAATATATTGCTTAGGATCACAAATTCATAGAACTCATAGCTGAAGCAGCTAGGGGGTGTGGTGGATATAATGCTGAGTCTGTAGTAAGGAAGACCTGAGTTCAAATTCCACCTCAGACACTGACCCTGGGCCTCAGTTTTGCCTCAGTTTCCCTGACTTCAAAATGGCAATAATAATAGTACCTTTTCTCTTTTGGATCCACCATCAGTGGGTGGACCCAGTGCCACGATGCAGATTTTCATGAAGACTTTGATGGGGAAGACCATCTCCCTTGAGGTCAAACCATCCAATACCATTGAAAATGTCAAGGCCAAGATACAAGATAAGGAAGGTATTCCCCCGATCAACAAAGATTGATTTTTGCCGGCAAACAATTGGAAGATGGACGTACTTTGTCTGACTACAACATTCAGAAGGAGTCTATCCTTCATCTTGTTCTGAGGCTTCATGGTGGTGCCAAGAAGAGAAAGAAGTCTTAACACCTCTTCCAAAAAGAACAATCATAAGAGAAAGGTTAAGCTTGCTGTTCTGAAGTACTATAAGGTTGATGAAAATGGCAAGATTAGCTGCCTTCGATGAGAGACTGCCCTTCTGATGAATGTGGTGCTGGAGTCTTTATGGCTAGCCATTTTGGCAGACATTATTGTGACAATTTTTATCTAGCCTACTGCTTCAAGAAGCTAGAAGACAAGTAAACGTGTGTTAATAAAAAAAGTAAGCTATTAAAAATAATAATTATATGATTCACCTTCCAGAATTGTTGTAATGATCAAATAAGATAATATTTGTAAAAGCACTTAGCACGGTGCCTGGCATATAGTAGGAGCTTAATAAGTGTTTTTTTTTCTGTCTTTTTTCATGAGCTGAGACATTAGAAGACATTTAATCAAAGCCTTTTATTTAGCAGATTAGGAAATCGATACACAAAGTATCATAACCAGGTTTTGAATCCAGGTTCCTACCTCTATTTCCTATTTGGTTTTGCTGCCTCAAGTCAGTCTAAAAACTCTTCAGGTAGGGATGACAGGGCAGGTGTTCAGTCACAGGATGGTTGGAGAAATAGAGATGATGCCTTACTTTGTCTAGACTTGAGCAGCTCATTTTGTAGTTTAGAAGACAGAATGTACTTTTAAAAAAATCTCCTTTTTCATCAGGAATTGATGTCCACAAACAGCTCCATAACATCATGAAATTGGTTGTCAGATTTTGTAGACTATTCTCTGGATAAATACCATGATTTGCCAACAGTCTGGGCAAATCCTTGCTGTGTGCCATATTTATGTATGAGCCTGAAACTCAGCTAAAATTTCTGAAACCTAGACCTAATGTGGCAATTAATTGACTATGTACATAAGCACATTGCTTAACTTCACGTTCCCCTAATTTAATCTTCATAAAATGTGAGTCCCTTAAATCAATAGCAATAAACATTTATTAAACATCTGCTCCCTGGGTAATATGGTGCAGGAAGGGAGGGAGAATACAAGGAACCTCATGATCCATGCCTTTAAAAAACTTGCAGTTTATTACAGGAGAAAATTCATGGACCAAAATAATTTTATTACAAAGCATAACGTAAGTACATGAGATGCAGAATTCTGTGTAAAGTCAGGAAAGAAAAGTTCATTGTCAACCATTAACAGTGGGTGGCAGTGGGGGTCAGTGTCTGGGATAAGAGAAGGTTTCATTGAGCAGTAGGCATTTAACTTGGCTATTGAAGGACAGACATTATTTCAGTAGGTGGAAAAAGAGGGGGTAGGCATTTCATGTCTAAGAAATAATTTTAGCAAAGCCATGGAGACAGAAAGGATGAAACTTGTATAGGATGCTCTGAGAAGGCCTGTTTGACTGGAACACAGAACTTATGGAAGATAGGGAGATAAGGTATGAAAGATAGGATCTATACACACACACACACACACACACACACACACACACACACACACACACA